>NC_083467.1:24374001-24436501 GCF_030014155.1 Tachysurus vachellii
CTATCTCAGGTGTCATCGGGCATCAAGGCAGGATACACCCTGGACGGACACCCTGTGTGTGCCCTGCCAACCCATCACAGGGCACACACACACACACTCTCATTCACTCACACACTCACACACTACGGACAATTTTCCAGAGATGCCAATCAACCTACCATGCATGTCTTTGGACCGGGGGAGGAAACCGGAGTACCCGGAGGAAACCCCGAGGCACGGGGAGAACATGCAAACTCCACACACACAAGGCGGAGGCGGGAATCAAACCCCCAAACCTGGAGGTGTGAGGCGAATGTGCTAACCACTAAGCCACCGTGCCCCCCCTTTTTTCAAACTCTTTTGGTAAAAAAAAAAGATCAAGTAAAACTTGCCTAAAAGTAGTTAAATGTATTTAAACGCCACATTATTAACCATATTTTTAAGCATTTAAGAATTTTAATTCAAGCTTAAATTTGTCACATTTATCATTGTTTTTGGAAATAAATATTTGCAAAATTATTATTAAAATACACACTTAAAATGCTAACTAAATTAAACAAGCTGGAAATTAGTCATCAGTAAATACTGAGAAATTTGTTTGATAATATTGAAATGAATTATGCAATGAAAGAAGTTAAAGCAGCACGATTTAAAATAAAAGGAATGTTTATTGTATCTATATACATGACTTCTGGATAAAACAAGTCTGATCCATGGAGGCCAAAACTCACAACTCACAGGACTTACAAAAGGATATGTTGCTAATGTCTTGGCACACCATCAGTCTTCTAGAGTCCATGTCTTGACAGGCCCGAGCTGTTTTGGTGGCACTATAAGATCTACATCATATTAAGCAGAGTAACATTAAATCTACATATAACATAGAACATTAAATCTACATATTATGTAGATTTAATGTTATGGCTGATTAGATTTTATATATAGACATACAGTATATAACACACATAGACACACACACACACACTCAGTTAGTGGTCTACCTTTATACATGAACCTTCCACCTTACAGAGACTCAGGGTTTGAGTGTTAGCATTTTTGTCATTCCTAGAATATCGCTCTTCTGGATCGAGCTTGATGTTGTCATTCCTTTACAATCACCGTAACCTCGGTTTTAAATTTCCACACACACTCTAGTCCCAGAAATTTCTTCAGCTTCTCCTGTTCCTTCCTTTAAAATCTACCCTCCGTGGGGATTAGTACATCTATCAACTCAGCTCTTTTCTGTTGCAGTTCATTGGCTTTTGTACTTTGGATTTGCATCAATTTCAAGCTGAGAGCTGAAGCTTCTCTTGATAGGGTTTGAGTGTTGAGTGACAAGCTGTGTGTCAGTGTGGATGAAGTGAAGTGGTACAATAGTACTGTATAATGGCCCATTGAACAGGAGGTCGGCGGCTAAATCGATCGCTTGTATCAATGTATCAAACGTCTTGTCAGACTGATGCCAATTAATATAATAAACAACATAATCTGTGATAAACACTGAACAGTTAACACAAGAGTGTTGAAATATACACACCGATAGAAGGAAACAGACCAAGCTGTTGCATTAGAAAATGTTCGCTGAATGAGAAGCTCAACATCAGTGACTTGCTCCTACGAAATCCAGGTTTAGCAAACAAACTAGAAACACAATTGTAAATATCTTACAATTTACTAGCTAACATGTTCTGTCTTATCCCTTATAATGGATTATTTATTTGTTTGTTCCAATATGTACAAATATTTGTTTATTGTTTATTTACACATATCTATAGTCTTGACGTTCCCCTAAAACTGAATAATATGTAAATTCTGATTCTGTCTAATTACCACTTATATTAAAACAAGACCAATGTAGTATGCTTATGTGGAAAAAAAAAAAAAATAAACTCTTTCAATTATCTTCCAAATATTTTCGAAAATGTAAAACTTTCAGTGAAATCTGGGCTGAAACTTTTTTATTTAATTTTCTTTGATTTAATTTTATTTTCTATTTTTTATTTAATTTACATGTTAGATTTCCCAAAATATCTAAGAAAAAAGGCCATTAAATTGATGTTAATATGGGTCATTTACTTGTATCTTATAATTATCTATTGTATATAAGTGTAGTTCAGCATGTTTTGAAAATGTCTTAAAATTTAAGGAATCATAATCTTAAAAGGACCAAAATTTTCCTTAATATTTCACCATCAAAACCTTTTTTTTCTGTAAAACCAAATATACCAAATATACACAGTCATACATCTATCTTTACTACTAGAACAGTTCATGTCTAGCTAAAATAGTTAGTTAGTTAATTTAGAAGATAATCTAGAAATATTTTGTCTTAAATGCAAAAATATCAGTTTAAGTCTCATCAAACTACCTCATAACGCTACATAGCTAACTAAGGTAGTGTTCCAAAATCTTTAGCTAGCTAGCCAAAAGTACTTTCCCCCAAACTCACTTTAGCAATAAACTACCGCATAATTATACATAGCTAGCTAACCTGATAAACCAATATTCTTAGGTATACATATTTCTTTATTTTTTTATTTATAAGCCAGTTTCAGTTGTCAATTTATGTCAAGTTATGTTCATCACATTTCCTATATTAAAACAAACAAAAAAATTTCTTCAAAAAAAAAACTTCAACATTTAACCATCAAACTGCCTTAGAACTTAAAAAGCTATAAAATCTAACATTGTTAATGAACAGCACATTAATGAATAGCACAAAATAGCCAGCTAGCCATTTCTGGATTAAAAAAAAATTGTAAATATTTTGTTTAATCATCAAGCACAGGTTAGTTTTTAAATAGCACAATTGCTAGCTATCAACATTGGCTCACTGCTATATACAATTGTGTATTTGTGGAATAAACAGTGAGCCAATGTTGTTAGCTAGCTTTTTGTCTTAATCCTAGAAAGACCTGTTAATGTTCAGCCACCAAAATACCTTTCAATTGTACTAAGTTAGCGAGCCAATATTGTAACTGACTAGTGATTGCTGTTTAAAGCCATAAATATCAGTTAGCTTTTAACCATCAGGTAGCTAAGCTAGTTAGCCAACTTGGTGAGTACATACTGTAATAATTTCTGTCTTAAAACCATAAATGTCAGTTAATATTTAGTCACAATACTACTTCATACTTTCATAGCTATATGTTAGTTAGCAAACATTTTGAGCTTCATAGCATTTTAGCAACAAACATCATCAGTTGCCAGAGATACTTTGCAGGACTTTAGCCAGAGGGAATGTTTTTATATATGGCATTCTTTTTATATACAGCTTCCAAAGACAACTACTTGCTTGCTAGCTACCTAACAATTTTTAAAACAAAACAAATAATATTCTCCAAATGCTAAGAAGGTATAAGATAGCACAAAGAGACACATATGGACCTTAAATAGGAACCAAGGGAAGAGTAGTGGAAAAGAAAGAAAGAAAGAAAGAAAGAAAGAAAGAAAGAAAGAAAGAAAGAAAGAAGTGTCTGACTGCTTGTTGACAATGTACAGGAAAACAGGACTTCAGGACTTCAGCCAGAGAGAGTGTTTTTATATACGGCTTTCTTTTTATATACAGCTTCCAAAGACCCCAACTGTGTCCGTATACAAAATGTCAAGCTAAATATAAATCAAGCCGAGTACAAGGTAAAGCAGGAGAAAAAAAACATGCTGTACAGAATTTTGTCTTTTTATGGGCTTGTTGAGAACCATTCACTTTTAACCATTCACTAGACATCTATGAGTGTTCCTTGTGCGGTTTGTGAAGTATAGGGAGATTTTGAGATATATGTAAACACTCTGCTGTGTACAGTATCATCCATTTTGCATCGACGTGCAGAGTTTTAACATTAACATACACTGATTCCACTATTTATTCCAATAAATATGACAGCTGAGCTAACATTTGGAATGATTGACAGTTTTGATCTCTTCTATATTCATAGACTACCCATGTAAACCCCTTTCCTTCCATTTAACATTAATAATGTCTTAGATGATGCTCGAATTTTGTGCGTAAAAGATGCACTGGTGCGGCCATGATGATGATGACGGTGGTGACGCTGTCTGCCATGGCAAATTGAAAGATAAGATGAAGATAAGATCCATCAATGTATGCTAAATTTAACTAATAAGTAGCCATGTGGGGGGCACGGTGGCTTAGTGGTTAGCACGTTCGCCTCACACCTCCAGGGTCGGGGTTCGATTCCCGCCTCCACCTTGTGTGTGTGTGGAGTTTGCATGTTCTCCCTGTGCCTCGGGGGTTTCCTCCGGGTACTCCGGTTTCCTCCCCCGGTCCAAAGACATGCATGGTAGGTTGATTGGCATCTCTGGAAAATTGTCCCTAGTGTGTGATTGCGTGAGTGAATGAGAGTGTGTGTGTGCCCTGCGATGGGTTGGCACTCCGGCCAGGGTGTATCCTGCCTTGATGCCCAATGACGCCTGAGATAGGCACGGGCTCCCCGTGACCCGAGGTAGTTCGGATAAGCGGTAGAAGATGAATGAATGAATGAAAGTAGCCATGTGTATAAACTCAACTTGTATACTTGTTGTAGTGAGTGTACATGCACAGTGTGTATTCATTGTGTGGTATAGATCACAATCATGTTGTCTAGTGATTATGTTTGCACCACACTGCTGTCATTATTCTGTAAATGTTGATGACTTTTTAGAGGACACAATTTTGATCTCTTATGAGGTGACTCGGCATTTTCAGGATGATAGCTAGTTGTGCAGGATGGGAAACATGACATGACATGACAAGCAGGACATGACAAACTCTTTTAGCAGCCCACAATAACATACTGCAAAATCAGGTGCTGTTTAGAAGCAGCCAAAACTAAATGGTAGAAGTAAGAAGTTTAAGTGAATAATTATTTTGCTGTATTATATTTTGCACCAATCTTTTACAACAAAAGATGTAAAAATAAAGATTTGGATAAATGGTCCTGGAAGTTTTGGAAGCGTTCATTCATTATGATGTTACTTCATTATTGAACTGCATTGTAAATGTTATTAATAATGAAGCACCCAAGATACATCTAAATCTTGATTATTTCTAAAACCTCTAGCACTTGGGTTTCTGACTCCTCTTATGCTCCTCTTATACTTTGTTAAAATTGCAAATTTCAGTTCTTCTGCAAAAACACAGGTAACTTGTACACAGCAATATTTTTTTTCTTTGAGACTTGACAGTGATGAGATGTGGTCATTTGCTGACGCTCAAGGTCTCCCCGCTGACAGATGTGTGCTGTGCCGATTCGGTTTCCTCATCCGACGATCCCTCTCTCTCTCTCTCTCTCTCTCTCTCTCTCTCTCTCTCTCTCTCTCTCTCTCTCTCTCTCCTCTCCCTATTAGACATGTCATTGTTAGCGAGAAGCACGTACTGTATGAACCCTGTCACAAAGCGACGGTCTATCAGCTCTGAAATTTAACACCTCTGCTAACAGCTAGCTGTGTCAAATAGAAGCAGGACCACAGCCACGTTCTGGGTGGACTTCACACGTTTCACAGTTAGTCACTAGTGTGAGAGGAAGGGCGTCAAATTTCTTCAGTTTATATTTCTATTTCAGGCTGTCAGAACATATTTGACAGGAAGCATGCCCTGTTCAATGCACTGCGATCACATGTACTAACTGTCACAAGCTAGAGGAGAAAAGGTTGGTAAACAAACTAAAAATCAATTCGAGTTTTTTACTAGTGGTGACAACTACAATTAAAGCTTCCTAAAGATGAATAGAAAAGATGAAAAGACACTACAGAGAAAGAAAGAGAGTATTAAAAGTATGCTTTGCATTTGCATTTATACAGACAGTTTATTTCCTTGTCGTGTCGTGGCGTTCACTAGCTCACTAGCTGCGGTGGTGATAAATCGTCTAAGCTCAAGATACTTCCTTGCTGTCATATTTTTTCACTCTGTAATGTAGATTAATTACAATAGCGCCCTATATAAATACATGTTGTTCTTAGGTGTTAAAAATGTCAAAGCTATTTGATTTTTTTAATTCACATGACTAAGTTGCCAGGTTCCTGCATAAACATTTCCCCAAGTTTAAAAGACTGATGTTGAAATTAAGAACTTCTGAGTCAGAGTTTACTGAGGTGACTGAGGTGACTGTGGTGAGGAAAAACTTCCTTAGATGGAAGAGGAAGAAACCTTGAGAGGAACCAGACTCAAAAGGAAACCTCATCCTCATCTGGGTGACACTGGAGGTGTGAAAATATAGAGTCTGACAGTCTGTCCTCAAAGACCACATAGAGTTGAAATATCCTCATAGTATGTCTGAATACTTCATAAAGCACAGTCCAACTGGAGCTGGTAAATCTCTAGATACATGGTTGGCCTCATCTCAATGAAGGTCCAATCCATAAAAGCTGATTACACATTTGACAGAACCAAATGGATATTACTTACTATGTATTATTAGTATTAGTTTAGTTGCTAGGTAGCTGACTATTTCAGTTACTATTTATTTGTAGTTTTATCAGCTAGTGGATTATTGATGGTTATTTCTTACTCTGTTGGCGTCCCCAGTGTTCGAAAGCTTTAAAGATGAAGAGCTTTGTGGTATCTTGGTGACAAGCAGTTTACGCTACGGGTTGTTGATCAGTGGATCAGGGATCAAGACCCAGCACTGCCAAGCTCCTACTGTTGGGCCCTTGAGCAAGGCCCCTAACATTCCCTGCTCCAGGGGTGCTGTATCATGGCTGACCCTGTGCTCTGAACCCCAGCCTCCAAAGTTAAGATATGTGAAGAACGAATTTCACTGCGCATTTAATGTATATGTGACAAAATAAAAGCTTCATCTTCTAAGAGAAAAGAAAAGTTCTGTCAGGACCACTTATTAGATGATAGCATACAATTAGTGTTGGCGGTATGGTTCTGTTCTGGGCAGGAATCCACGCGCCCGTCCGTGCGCATGCATGGGCCGAGCGGGGAGAGCAGCAACTAGAAAATAGAATAGACCCCCTATAACAGAATCAGTTTTTTTTTTTTTTTGCAAATAATAAATTAATAAATGGATAAATAAATAATTAAATAATTAGAGAGAGGAAGAGAGAGAGAGAAAAATATGTGGAGATTTATGACGTAAACTGGTACAACGAACACAGGTTCCGGCATGGTGGAGTCGGGTTGGAGGAGGGAGCTTGAGTCGCAGCAGCAGCGACGCTCTAGAAAGCAGCTCAATGAATGGGAATTTAAATGTTCGGGTAATATGGATGTCGTAACCGGATTGGTGCACGTCGTGGACAGCTGATTAACAACTGATGCACGCTTGACGACGTGGCCTGACAGAACTAACGTGAAGCTTGATGATGGTTTACGTCAATAGTTGCGATAACGTAAGCCAGAACAGGAACTTACTTGTCTTGTAGATTTTGCACATTAAATTGAACTAAAAATACACAATGCCATTCTTTAATTGGAATTGGAAATCAAAAAGCTACCAATGTGGGATTGATCGTGTTTCCTCAAAGACACATGAACTTATTTTTGATCTGAGTGATGGATAGAGTGATAAATACTTATTATTTTACTTAGTTTCATCTCCAGGACAAAATGGGAATCAAATACTCTTTAATGTCTGTTTGATATGAAATTGAGAAAGAAGGTTAAATATATTCACTACCATGTATTAAAGTAAATTAAACAATATCAATATCAGTTATTTTCAAGAATACATAGTCCTGCTAGTATATCAAAGTTTTTAGCTCTGGCCTACTAATCTGATTGGTTAAGCTCTAATGTATATATGCGTATAATATATATGTCTGCTAATAAAATAAAAGATTCTAAAAAAAAAATAAGGCTTAAAATTAGTACAAAATGCTAGAATGATTTGATATGATTTGAATTCTGTAAATATTCTAGAATGTAATTTAAGATGTTTTCTCTTGCTAGAGTTTCGGTTATAATAAACTTGGATGATGTAATCTATTTGAATTTATTTAGATTTTCTTTAGGGGGGCACGGTGGCTTAGTGGTTAGCACGTTCGCCTCACACCTCCAGGGTTGGGGGTTCGATTCCCGCCTCCACCTTGTGTGTGTGGAGTTTGCATGTTCTCCCCGTGCCTCGGGGGTTTCCTCTGGGTACTCCGGTTTCCTCCCCCGGTCCAAAGACATGCATGGTAGGTTGATTGACATCTCTGAAAATTGTCCATAGTGTGTGATTGCGTGAGTGAATGAGAGTGTGTGTGTGTGCCCTGCGATGGGTTGGCACTCCGTCCAGGGTGTATCCTGCCTTGATGCCCGATGACACCTGAAATAGGCACAGGCTCCCCGTGACCCGAGGTAGTTCGGATAAGTGGTAGAAAATGAGTGAGAGAGAGAGATTTTCTTTATGGAAGGGAGAGAGAGAGAATTTTTCTTTGCAAGAGAGAGAATCAGAAGCAGCTGGAGGAGAGAATAGCCGTGATTCCGTGCTGCTGTTCATCTGATCTGCTCCACTCTAATGGGAATTAACCAGAGCAGTGACATCATTCGGGGTGATTCCTGCTCTGTCTCAGTAGGCTGAAGCTTAATGAGGCCACCCAAGACACCACAAATCCTGACCTGAATCCTGTGTTTACAGACTAGACCACTAATTACCGAAAGCCTTGTTTTTAAAGAACCAAATCTCTCTTTATGAGTTTTCCATGAAAATTTTCTGAGATTTTGGTTTAAGGTTTAAACTTTTCTACAGTCGTCACTAGCAGTGAGCTGTGGTCTTTATCTAAACATATAAAATATAGATGCATCGCAAATGAAAGGTTACTAAGAAAGTCAACAAGTTTGTGCTTAGCTTACATAAGAAATCTAGTAATCAGACACAATTAAACAAATTTTGATTGATCTCACAAACGTCGGAGAAACAGGGTGTCTTCACAGATAAAAACCAGACCCAAACGCAGGCATAGCGGCAAGGCAAGATTTATTAACATTACAGAACACAAAACAGAAAACACTGGGGACAAGGACAAGGACAGGATAAGGATTCTGCACTGCCAAAGGCAACGTGGCAAGGATAAATAGGGAAAACAATTAGAAAGGGAAAGTGACGTGACATACGGCTAAGTACGGTGACCCATACTCAGAATTCGTTCTCTGCATTTAACCCATCCAAAGTGCAAACACACAGCAGTGAACACACACACACCGTGAACACACACCCAGAGCAGTGGGCAGCCATTTATGCTGTGGCACCCGGGGAGCAGTTGGGGGGGTTCGGTGCCTTGCTCAAGGGCACCTCAGTCGTGGTATTGCCGGCCCGAGACTCTAACCCGCAACCTTAGGGTTAGGAGTCAAACTCTCTAACCATTAGGCCACGACTTGCCCCTCAAATATTAGACACATAAGGAACAGGTGTGCATTAGCGGGAAGGGATTAAGGCTAAGGTGGGGCAGACACGTGAACGCAAAACGTAAACAAATGCACATAGAGAAGACACTGCCGGAACGCACCCTTATGTTATTTAAATGACCCTGACAGTACACCCTTCGAGATCCTAATCCCAGACCATGCCTGAAAGTCTTGGGGGACAATACACCCAACAAGATCTAGGAGGAATGCAGAGCGCAGCGAGGTCAAAGGATGAGCAAGGGGCACAGCGAGGCTCGAGGAGGGGTAGATAAAAACGGTGAGGCACATGGTGGGAGCGAGGAACACAGTGGTGCATATGTGGGGAGTGAGGAACACGGCGAGTCACATGAGGGAAGCGTAGCCAAAGGGGCCCGAGCTAAGTCCACAACAGAAGTACCGAGCGACGTCCACCGCCGAGCAGAAGGGTCAAGTGACGTCCTCAGCCGGGCAGTGGAACGTCTTGAAGGGGGGAGGGAAACATCCTCTGCTGAGTTCCCGAACCAGCCATGTTCACACAGGAGCAAATAAAAGACCAAATTCTGAAAAACAGAAAAGAAATAACGTTTGGTCCGTGACATCCTTTTCAGATAATTAGCGAGGCAGCGCCCCGTTCAGAAACAACAAGGAGTGGAGTGTCTTCCCCCACAGGAACAATTCTAACATTCAGGCAGCAAACCAGGGCTTTTCAAAAACATATCAATTCCTGCTGCCCTTTCTGTACAGATTTATTTCTTGAACATTATCAGATTACATGTACTGTAATATGTACAATAATCTTGGAGCTATTTTTCAGAGTCAGAACATTTAATTCCTGAACTTCCCACCACGCTCGGGAGATGTTTACATTTTTATCACATCCTTGTATTTGAGTTATTAAGGTTTAGATTAAACCCATTGAATTCAAGTGAGCAGTCAAACAGGATAATAACTGTAAGAACTCGACAGTAAAAATAACACGTATATATATATATGCTCGTGTGAGCTCTGATTTTCACCACTGTAGGGAAATTTAATGATATATGAACCAAATGGAGTTTGAACGGCACTCACAATTCATTAAACTGTCTACGTTGAGAGTTGAGACACATACAGTACTACATTTGTGCATTTTGGACGCATTTAACACTTTGCTCCTTCCAGGCAAGTACATGAATTATAGTTCAAAATCGTCTTCCGTGCGATGAAGTTTTTGGACCTCCGCTGAGATGAAGCCGACTCTGTGAGAATCCTGAGACATCTCTCTCTCTCTACCAGCTCCAGTTGGACTCTGTGATACTAAGTGGAGATCTGAACTCCATGTGATCCTTACACCAATACAGCATTTGTTTGACTGTATATTTGTAATCACACCCTCTAGTGTCACCCATATGAGGATGAGGTTCCCCTTTGAGTCTGGTTCCTCTCAAGGTTTCTTCCTTAACAATCTAAGGGAGATTAGATTTTCCTTGCCACTGCTGCCTGAGTAACCTCAGACTTGCTCATTGGGGATAAATACACATACATACATACATACATACATACATACATACATACATACATACATACATACATACATACGTACATACGTACATACACACTGTGAACTATATATATTTTGAATTTTTATTATATGTCCATTGGAAAAAGCGCTATACAAATAAACTTGAATTGAATTGAATTGAAAATTACCATTCACACATTTATTTTAAAAGGGATGAAGTACAGCAGGAGTTTTACTGCATGTTGATGTGCTAAAATAGCTAAAATACAGTTTGGATATGATGTTAAATCTAACATTAGTCGTTCATTAAATGGTCTCAAAGTTAGTCTCCGTCTCATCATGAGGTTTGGTAATGGGAATGTCATAACACTGTGACATTCAAGTGCTAACAGCAATTACAACCAGGAATTGGTAATGTTTGTGTTTGTGTGTGTGTGTGTGTGTGTGTGTGTTTGTGTGTGTGTGTGTGTGTGTGTGTGTGTGTTTTTTGTTTTTTGCCTGTGGCTCATTGGTACATCAAAGTAAGCGCTATTGGAAACGGCCGTGCTCTTTCGGCCCACATTTCAAAGCGAATCTCAAATCAAGATTGCCAATGACTTGGAAATTACTCGAATTATCAGTAGTGACTCAGACACACTTTGGCACGACCCAGTCATTAGTGTAGGGGGTGATTCATCTCCAAACATTTGAAGGGGAGGGGGGTGGTGGGGTGGTGGAATGAACTACATTGGTGTGTTTAAAAGTAAATAAACATGTTGATGATGTTGCAACAGCTTTCACTCTTTTTTAGTCATCTGGATTTGATATGTTAAGAAATAAAATGGGCTTTTATTTCATCTGAAACAATAGAGATTTAAAAAAAAAAGAGAGTTGGTGTGGCACCAAGCCAAGGGAAGGGCACTCGCACATGGATAAGCATCTGTGCAGCTTTTGTGTTTGATAGAAGCCCAAGATAAGAGGGAGAACATCCCCACAGGAAGTGGGCTAACCTCGAACCCCTGAGCTGGTGCAGTTATCTCCACTTTGAGATTTTTACAGTACAGCAGAACAATACAGCAGCTCTTAAACAGCTGTGAGGGGAAGTGTGTACTGGGTGTGTGCAGAGTCCTTACAGAGTCAGCGAAAAACGCTCTCTGATGCCAAACCACTTACTTTCCTTCACTTCCAGTCTCTCTGCTGACTTCCACGTGTGATCACAGAGACTATAATTGCGACGTGTGTTTTCCTTCCAACGGTATGACACTGTGATGTAACCATAGCAACGCTGAACATAAAAGCACTCAGTAGTTGATGCATCAGAGTAACGGCACCAGAGCAGCCACGAACCGTGAAGTCACCAGCAATAACCTGATGACGAATAACTCGATCAGCGAGAAAGGAGGAAACGTTTACCTCTTAGTTTCCTGTGCATTACACTGCTACTGTAAGCAGAAACCAACATCATGTGTCTATTTGAGCTCTATTTATGTTAACTACTATGATTTAAGGCTGTTTTTCAGCTAGCCAATCACATAACTGCTACTGAGGATGGACACTGAACTGGCAGGAGCTTTTTTTTTTTTTACTTTTGATTCTCAGCACAAATACATTACTGGACGTCTAAGAAGTAAAACATGGATGGTGATTGAATTTAAAAGAAAATAATCAACCAATGGTGTGAGCTACATGACTATTCTATACTATAAGAGTGTAACCCTAAGGTTGTGGGTTCGAGTCCCGGGCCGGCAATACCACGACTGAGGTGCCCTTGAGCAAGGCACCGAACACCCCCTCAACTGCTCCCTGGGCACCGCAGCATAAATGGCTGCCCACTGCTCCGGGTGTGTGTTTACGTTGTGTGTGTGTTCACTGCTGTGTGTGTGCACTTTGTATGGGTTAAATGCAGAGAACGAATTCTGAGTATGGGTCACCGTACTTAGCCGTACGTCACGTCACTTCAGTGTTTAATCCTCTTATGGGACAACAGACTGTGGTTCCTGTAGATAATCAAAGTAACCCAAACCAACCACAAAGTCACCAGTTGAAGAGTGAAAAATATATGATGAAACATTTTATGCTGCAAAATACAATTTTGCCATCAAACAGCATGTGTATAGAGTAGGGAAAGTTTTCTAGTTGCACACCAAACCATTTGAATGACACAGAATCTAAATATAGATATTCAGTACAGTATATAAATATCGAGATGTCAGAAATCACAAGTTGTCTCAAGCTGCTTCTGTACAGTCTTTATCCTGAGACAGACCAAATGCTTCACAGAAATGACATGTATTTAAGGTAGTATTTTATCTTTTATCTATTTAAGCTAGTCTTATATCTTGTATATACAGTAATCACTTATGATTGTGGTACAGAACCAAATAAGACAAAACGAATCTATGGAGTTAGTTGAAGTGATTCACATGAAATTTCTAAAGTAAAAAATAAAATGCTACACACCAATCCGACGCCATGCCATCTTAAATTTCACTGGTAATTCAGTTAATTCTAGGTTATTCCTCATCATATGTACCCCACAAACATGGACAGAACAATGATGTTTTTGAAGACGGAGGATCAAAAAAGAAGAAGATCTCTTCATCTCTCTCCGTAGGGTCAGAAAGGTCAGAGTGGACGGTGTCCCTGCAGTGAAGGAGGACTGCAGAAGGGCAGGGACTGTTTACAAGATAAACACAGATAAACAGGAAGCTCTTGATTTTTTTAGTTCCCACTGGTATGTGCTGGGCATCAAGTCTCCGGTCCTCCACAGTCCTAATGAGATCAGAGAGATAAATCCTCTGAGGACTGGCTTCATGAGGTGAGAGGTTAAGACTGGGATCAATTGGGTCAGGCGCTCTTCATTTAATCCAAATGCTGGTCAGGTCAGGCTGTAGGGTGCAAGAATCAATTCTTATGAATATATGAAGTGTAAAAGTCTTTGTAATGGCCACTGGAGAAAAAACATTTTTTACTTTTCACTTCAAACATTTCGACTCGACCGGAGCTCAACTCATCGCTTAAACACACATGGGAATGTTTTTAAGGAATCATGTGTACACACAATAGGTTTAATCGCTCTTGGAGTCGACGCTGACACATTCACGAAACACTCATTTTAACACTCATCACTAAAACCTTCCATATGGAGACGGTTTAGACCAGATGTGAAATTTGTTTCATTTCTACATCAATCCAGTACAATGCCAGCTCCTGTTCTTCTTATACCACCAAAAATGACTAAAGGCTGATTAATGAAAGCGCTGATTAAGGAGTTTGACATAAAAAGTTGAATACTTTGACTACTTTATGTTTTCTTTGGCCCCTTTGTCAGTGTGGATATTTGCGTTACATGGTTATATGATCACGCTTCATCCAAAGCACGGTTGCTTCTTATGTAATTTCGGAGCAAATCAAAGTTCCAGTGTCTATATTATTTATCTGATCGGTAAACAAAACGTCGGACAACACGACACAGGATTTGTTCAAGGACACATTCAAGTAGCCACTGTGACATACTTAAACATTGATAAGGAATATAAAGTGAAAGTGACGTGACGTATGGCTAAGTACAGTGACCCATACTCAGAATTTGTTCTCTGCATTTAACTCATCCAAAGTGCACACACACAGCAGTGAACACACACACACACCATGAACACACACCCGGAGCAGTGGGCAGCCATTTATGCTGCAGCGCCCAGGGAGCAGTTGGGGGGGTTCAGTGCCTTGCTCAAGGGCACCTCAGTTGTGGCCGGCCCGAGACTCGAACCCACAACCTTAGGGTTAGAAGTCAGACTCTCTAACCATTAGGCCACGATCTGCCCCATATATAGTCACTACATGATGCAGAAATAATAAGAAACACTTTTGTTACCTCTAGGTTGGATTATTGTAATGCTTTACTGTCTGGATGTTCCAGTAGGTGCATATGTGCATAGCTCTATTTAGTCCAGAATGCAGTAGCTACACATTACTTTACAGCATCTTTACATATCCCAACTAGGGTACAGTGGCCCCTGGAGCAGAGAGGGTTAATTCAGTTCAATTCAATTCAATTTATTTCTATAGCGCTTTTAACAATCAACCTGGTCTCAAAGTGAAGCATAGAAACTAATTGAAATTAATTAACTTTTTAATTACTAACATCTACCCATAGCATCTATCCCTAATAGAATGGGCATAGAAGCCTTTATTATCACCACATATACATTACAGCTGTCAGGACTCAGCCCGGACTTCGGCCATGTGCCTTTTGTTTATGTTCTTCGTCACGTGTCTGCCCCGCCCTTGTCTGCTCCTCCCGTTTCCACACACCTGTTCCCTATTGTCATCATTGTCTCTAACTGTGCCGCGTTGCCTTGTGCGGTGCGGAATCAACTGTTGTTTTTGTCTGGTCTAGGCTGTGTTATGTTTCATGTTGCAGGCCCGTGTTTTGTCCCATGGATTTTTTTTCTGTGGATTTTTCTGTTTTGTGTAGGATTTATTTTCTCCCTGGCTGTGCCTCCGCATGCCTTGCTCCCCCCAACTGCCTCGCCGCGTGCCTCGCTCTCCCCACCTGCCTTGCCGCGTGCCTCGCTCCCAGCACCCAGACCCCGTTGCGACTATTAAGACGGATTGGCGCGTCGGGAGCCACGCCTTGGGGGGGGCACTGTCAGGACTCAGCCCGGACTTCGGCCATGTGCCTTTTGTTTATGTTCTTCGTCACGTGTCTGCCCCGCCCTTGTCTGCTCCTCCCGTTTCCACACACCTGTTCCCTATTGTCATCATTATCTATTTAACCGTGCCGCATTGCCTTGTGCGGCACGGAATCAACTGTTGTTTTTGTCTGGTCTAGGCTGTGTTATGTTTCATGTTTTTCGTTATTAAACTCTGTTTATTTTGCTATCCTGCATTTGGGTCCCTTTTATCCTGCGTTCATGACAACAGCACAGTGGAATTCTTTTCTTCACATACTCCAACTGAGGAGGTTGGGGTCAGAGTGCAGGGGCAGCTATGATACAGGGGCGGCTGTGCTGGGCCTTGAACCTCGATCCTCCGATCAACAACCCAGAGCCTTAACCAGTTGAGCCACCACTGCCCCTATGAGTGATCGAGTGGCGATGGTGGTGAGGAAAAAGTCCCTGAGATGATATGAGGAAGAAACCTTGAGAGGAACCAGACTCAGAGGTGAACCTCGTCCTCATTTGGGTGACACTGGACAGGAAATAATGTCAATGTAAATAATGTTCTTTCTACAACAGATTGTAGTCGAGTGGAATCATGAGCTCATGAGTAAATGCCTTGCTCAAGGGCCCAACAGTGGTAGCTTGGTTGTGCTGGGGCATGAACCCTGACCTTCCCAGTCAAGTTTTCCACTGATTATAAAATATTATTATTTACCTGTGAACGTAAAGATGAAGTAAAATGAAGTAGGATCACGCAAAACTGTGGCAGCTATATATAGTATGAGATATATAGTCACAATGGCATATATAGTAATGGCAAAACAAAAATATTAAAGAACATAAATATGCTTTTTAACCTCAAGTACCTCAAGTTTATTTTCAGAGCTCAGATCATGCGTAATGATGATGTCAAGAAGATCATTAATTTTCTGTAGCGCTGATCCTACATAGCATCTCAGGGAGCCTGTAGTCTCACCCAGGGACACCATGGATGTAGTGCCAACCTGTCAGAGAGAACAATGACACACACAGTCACACCTATTCACACATTAAGGACAACTTAAGTAATACTATCCTACAATGCATGTCATTGGACTGGGGAGGAAACCAGAATATCAATGAAACCCTGAAGCACAAGGAGAACATAAAATCTCTGAACACCTTCCCAGAGGCAGGAATCGAACCCCGAATCCCAGAGGTGTGAGGCAAACTTGCCACATAATCTAGCCACTGATATTAGCTGGGCATTTTAACTAAAATTCTATAAATGCCTCGGGTTTTTTTTAAATCGTCTACATGCTTTATTTTGTGTGTGTCACATACTGTAGGAAAAAGGTGTTTAGTACATTTCTAGATTTCTCCTTTCTGTCAAGGAAATGCTGTATGTTCGTTAAGGTCAAAGAAATCTCTCCAGCTTTCGATGTCACCAGCACGAGGCCATACGCCACACACATGTAGCTGTGCTGATACAGGAAAAGCCACTTCCTTTTTGCTTTAGATTTTGTCAGATTTTAGACAAGGCCTTTCCTCGGTTTCAACGTTCATGGTCTTTCCTGCCATCTTATCGTAACATAGGTTCTCCAGAGGACGGTTACCAGCCGCGGCCCTACTCACTTCCCTGCCTCATGCCCTGTCCCTGTCTCTACCCACAATGCCCCACCCACTGCTAAACTGATATTAAACCCAGACGGTTACAGCACTGGAAAACCGTCAAAGATGAAAGGTCAAAAGTAACGCCTATGATTCATACGCTGATGTCATGCTGATTTGAGGAAAAGGGATGGTTCCATGTGTGTGTGTGTGTGTGTGTGGACTCATTACTTCCTCAGATACTCTCTTACACACATATAAACACGTACACACACAGTCCTTTCTAAAGAGTCCCAGATGAGTCCTCAGAAACCAAGGCTATATTTATTGCATAATAAAAGGATTATGCAAGGCTTTTGCTTCTTTTACTGCATTATCAAGCTATGGGAAGAAAAACAAAAACAATCCTGCCTCATTTTAAAGAGTTTTACAATAGGAAATGAATTATCATTGGATATCAGTGGTACTGTTTTCAAGAATTCACCTGACGGATTTCTGACAGATTTTTCTAGACTTCAGCACAAATTTGCATTGTTTTGAGAAAACAGGTTTTCAACTTGAATATGAACAGCCAAAATGAAATGACAAAAATTTTGGTTTTTATGCTTACATCAGATTTATACATTTAATTTGAATCACTCTATTGCGGAACACAGACCAAAACACATCAGCAGTAGACACAATAAATAACCAACCACAAATCTTTTTCTAAAGCCTGTTGGAAACTACTTTTCTATCCGGTGATAATTTATAGCTCTGAATAAAATGTTGCTCTGTTCCAATTCATAGATGAGCAAATACATGGAAATAAAATAAATAAAATAAAATAAAAACCTTAAAGATTCTGAAGTTTGTGGCCAAATAAGTTTACATAACTTATCAGACACTCTCTAGGCAGGGGGTGGAGCCTCTGGAGCCAAGCGTCCATTATGTCAATCAGGGCTCTCAAGTTTTGAAGACAGGCAAGCGTGACATCTCAAAAGTATTTGTTTAATTTCTATTTATTAATACGTGTGTGTGTGTGTGAGAGATAGAGAGAGAGAGAGAGAGAGAGAGAGAGAGAGAGAGAGAGATTATGACTGGTGTTTATTGTAAGTGTATGTTACCTTTTTGGACTCCTTTATCATTTGTAAGGTCGCTCCCATTTAAAACAGTTCAGCTCAAGCCCAGACATTTTTTATGGTCATGATTGAGGACAATGTCCCGTCCAGAGACAAGCTGTTTCGTGTTGAGCTTTTGTTCAAACCGACCATCGAAACTACCCTCTTTAATGAATGTTTTTTTTATTGGTTGTTGTGTTAAATCTTACCCAGATACAATAGTGCTATTTTCTGATTGGCTATTTAGTAGCCTCTTTTTTTGATTGGCTGATAAGTGTCAGGCTCGACTAAGAACTCCAGGGGAGACGCGCTTGATTCCTGCCCGGTTCCACAGAGACAGCGGTGCGGACAGAGACATTTTGGGCGCTGCGGCATATTAAATATATGATAAATAGTCAAAAAGTTTTTCTGCGTGAGAAATACGATGTGAGGCGGGAGAACGTTACAAAAGACCCAAATGCGTGACTGTCACTCTCAGTGTGTGACACTTGACAGTCCTGGTCAATTAAGTAAATTATTATTATGTTTTCGGGGCCACGGTGGCTTAGTGGTTAGCACGTTCGCCTCACACCTCCAGGGTTGGGGGTTCGATTCCCGCCTCCACCTTGTGTGTGTGGAGTTTGTATGTTCTCCCCGTGCCTCGGGGGTTTCCTCCGGGTACTCCGGTTTCCTCCCCCGGTCCAAAGACATGCATGGTAGGTTGATTGGCATCTCTGGAAAAATTGTCCGTAGTGTGTGATTACGTGAGTGAATGAGAGTGTGTGTGTGCCCTGCGATGGGTTGGCACTCCGTCCAGGGTGTATCCTGCCTTGATGCCCGATGACGCCTGAGATGGCTCCCCGTGACCCGAGGTAGTTCTGATAAGCGGTAGAAGATGAGTGAGAGAGAGAGAGATTATTATGTTTTGTGTGTGTGTGTACAAAAAGCATGGCATCTTTAGGTTTCTGTGTAAGTTGTACGTACTTGCAAACTGTTCCGTATTTCTTATTAAATTAACACTCTTCATGAGAACACACCAACCCCTGATTACAAAATATTTTGGTTCTCAGCCCAGTTGGAGTTCTGCCAGTTTCCTGAAGCAGCACAAGCTCCTGGATTGTGCTGCGTGCCGATGAGTGTTCAGGAGCCGTGTTTACAATCAGCTACTTGAGGACAGGTATGGTATGTGAATTATAGGAATTCAGCTGAATAACTTCATCCCGGCCGAGCTGGAGTACAGGAAATGTTATGTCGCGATTCGCGTCTGGAGGAACAAAGGCTTCAGTCTGGCTGCAGTAAATAAGATCTCACATGCAGGGTTTATTTGTGGACTGAGAGTTCTTGCTTTGTTCAACAGTTGGCTCTGATTTCCTGCAGAAGCAAAGGAAGATGGAAGTGTCGGAGGAAGGTTTTCCTTCTGCGCTACAGACACACACACACACACGCATTGCATTACATTACATATACATTTACATTTACGGCATTTGGCAGACGCCCTTTTCCAAAGCGAGTTACATTTATCTCATTTATACAGCTGAGTAATTGAGGGGTAAAGGCACACACACACACACAGCACAAAACACACAAAATTGTTCACAGGCGTAGACATAACAGAGATGTTGGGTGAAGGTCATACATAGTCATATTAAGTCATACATAGTTAAAGACTCATGAGTAACACTCATATTACACAAATTCCAATTTCTTTTAATGTAAATCATTATTATAAAATAGTCATATATATATATATATATATATATATATATATATATATATATATATATATATATATATATATATAATATAATAAAATATAAAATAAAATAAAAAAATAAAATAAAATATAATAAATAAAATATAATATCTTAATGCATCCAGCCCTCTTAATGCATCCAGCCCTCTTATTGTCAACACAACGCTGTGGTGCAGAAACGGTCTCTAAAGATAGTGATTACTCACACTATATATATATATATATATATATATATTAAAAAAAAACAGTGAAATTCTTTCTTTGCATATCCTAGCTTTGGAGGTTGGGATCAGAGCACAGGGTCAGACATGATACAGCACCTCTGGAGCAGAGAGGGTTAAGGGGCCTTGCTCAAGGGCCCAACAGTGGCAGCTTGGCAGTGCTGAGGCTTGAACCGTGATCTTCTAATCAATAACCCAGAGCCTTAACTTCCTTAGACACTTGATCTCCCACTGCCCCAATTCTGAACACAAATGTCAGACAAATAATGATAAGAAGCGACAAGTTTCTAAAGTAACACAACCTCAAAGCTTAAGCATCTAGATTATTTACCTTCTCGTCTGCACGTTCGGCCGACACTTCGATCAAGACTCACTTACGTTTAAAAGCTTTGCTCGATAAACCGACTGTGATTGTTTGGTAAAGCTGGGATTGAAGCTCATGAGCTTTAGACCAGAAGATATTCATTATATTAATACTGCATTTAACTACGTATTTAACTTTTATATCTCAACAAGCCAAATCAATAGCATGTAAATCCCAGTGCCAGCTATTTAATTAGCCATAATTCAGATAATGAAACAGGGTACAGTCAGTAGCTGCTGCTGTTGTTGTTGTTGTTGTTGTTGTTGTGTACACAGACCTTGACAATACGTGACCACCGCTTGTTCCTTTTGCTTGTTCTTGTTCCTGTTCCTATAGTTTCTTCTATTTTTTCTGAGTGTCACCGAGCAGCAGCTGTGCTCAAGAGCAGCATGACTGGCAGCACTGCCTTGGCGTCAGTTACCCATAATGCTCAGCTCCTACAACAGCTGTTCTAGCCAGAGGCAAAGAAGCAGAGTCTGCAACCAAAACACAACACACAGGGAGGGGCAGAATAACAACCTCTACCAACAGAGACGGGCAGAGAGAGATGGACAGGAAAGACAGAGAGAACGAGGTAATGAGACAAAAACACAGAATCAAGAGAGAGACATTTTTATTTAAATAGTTAATTAATACCTTCATTATCTTGTTCTTTTTTGCTTCCCCACTCAATGATTTGGCAACGGTTATTAACTAGAATTTGTGCCAATGAAGCTGTTTTTGAATATGAATTTGAGAAACAGGGCAAGAAAGAAAGACAAGACACTAAGAGAAAGAGAGACTGCAGAAGATTGATGGTGGATATAGATGGACTCTGTAGGATCCTTCAACAGTATATCATAAAAGAAACAGAGAAGTTTTTCACTCACAGAACCGCCACGGTGAAATGTGGCTTAGTGTTTAGCGTTTGCCTCACACCTCCAGGGTTGGGTGTTCGATTCCCGCCTCCACCTTGTGTGTGTGGAGTTTGCATGTTCTCCCCGTGCCTCGGGGGTTTCCTCCGGGTACTCCGGTTTCCTCCCCCGGTCCAAAGACATACATGGTAGGTTGATTGGCATCTCTGGAAAATTGTCCGTAGTGTGTGATTGCGTGAGTGAATGAGAGTGTGTGTGTGTGCCCTGCGATGGGTTGGCACTCCGTCCAGGGTGTATCCTGCCTTGATGCCCGATGACGCCTGAGATAGGCACAGGCTCCGCGTGACCCGAGGTAGTTCGGATAAGCGGTAGAAGATGAATGAATGAATGAATGAATGAATGAATATATTTTAGGAAGACTCCGATTCAGAAGCTTCACCACAAGAACTCCAAAAAGGTTATCTGATCTTATCATATTACATAAATTAATGTCAACAAGCTGATCACATTGTTACCAAAATATGATATTCTTTCCATCCTTGCATCAATCCACCCAGCCATCCATCTATCCATCTTCTTTACTTTTCATCCTACTCAGCTTCACAGCGAGCCTGGAGTCTATTCCTAGCACAGTATGTGAGATACAGCCAAAAATTTTGCGATCAGTCTACACTGTATTTTTACCCAAGACCAAAAAAATATTGGCACACCATATTTGACTGTATTGGTTGTGCGCTGCCATTTCTTTCTTTTTTTGGCACTTAGAGGCTAATATAATGGTTTGTTTCAGTGATTATCCTGTGAATGAGAAACAGACAAAAACCTTAAATAAACATTAAATATATGATTCTGGGTTTATCTATTTTTTTTAATGTAGTTGATTATCATTTGCTTTAACATTTGAAAGTATCTCATTTCCATGTCTATAGATATTGAAAAACGGAACACATTTATGCCACAAAAGCCTTCAAGGGCAGCATGAGCTGGATATGAGGTGAAGTGTTAGAATATTTTTCACAATTTAAAAAAAAAAAAAAGGAACATTTTGAATGAACAGCATCTATATCTCACTCAGCACAGAGTACAGACTGAGAGCATGTGTTGATATGTAGTGTATGGGTTACTGTGTGTGTGTGTGTGTGTGTGTGTGTGTGTGTAAGAGAGAGAGAGACAATAGTCATGTGTTGGTTCAGAACCCAACCCGTTTCCTTAACCCAAGTATTCAGGGTGTTCCTTAGTCTGTGAGCAGTGTGTACAGAAACACTGCAGTGTTGATTTTCCCAGTGAAACACACCATTGTCCTATTACTATGCAACCCCATAATGGTAATGAAGGAAGGAAACACACATTTAAAAGCCATTAGAGATGGCAAGGTGTGTTAGCCGGAGCTAAATGAGAGATTAGAAAGTGAGGAGTGTGTAAAAGCATTCCAGAGCCTCAGACAACAATCAAGTCTTATCATACTGGCTGCTTTGGGGTGAGGGGAACACTGTACTGTATATGTTTGCTTTTCACCCAACTGATTGTTATTCAGTTTGCACTGCTTAAGGAATAATGCTATTAAAACCAATAATAATGCTATAGTGCTTTTATTAGTGCTTTGTTTTTTTAGTGCATCATATGTTTATTCTAACTACCAAGCAGAGTCACCAGATTACCTATGGGGCTCTAACTACCAAGCAGAGTCACCAGATTACTTGTGGGGGAACTAACTACCAAGCAAAATCAGCAGATTACCTACAGGAGATCTAACTACTAAGCATAGTCACCAGATTACCTACAGGAGATCTAATGACCAAGCAGTCACCAGATTACCTGTGGGGGAACTAACTACCAAGCAGAGTCACCAGATTACCTACAGGAGATCTAGCTACCAAGCAGTCACCAGATTACCTAAGGCTCTCTAACTACCAAGCAGAGTCACCAGATTACCTACAGGAGATCTAACGACCAAGCAGTCACCAGATTACCTGTGGTGGAACTAACTACCAAGCAGAGTCACCAGATTACCTACAGGAGATCTAATGACCAAGCAGTCACCAGATTACCTGTGGGGGAACTAACTACCAAGCAGAGTCACCAGATTACCTACAGGAGATCTAGCTACCAAGCAGTCACCAGATTACCTATGGCTCTCTAACTACCAAGCAGAGTCACCAGATTACCTACAGGAGATCTAATGACCAGGCAGTCACCAGATTACCTGTGGGGGAACTAACTACCAAGCAGAGTCACCAGATTTCCTACAGGAGATCTAATGACCAGGCAGTCACCAGATTACCTGTGGGGGAACTAACTACCAAGCAGAGTCACCAGATTACCTACAGGACATCTAGCTACCAAGCAGTCACCAGATTACCTGTGGGGAAACTAACTACCAAGCAGAGTCACCAGATTACCTACAGGAGATCTAATGACCAAGCAGTCACCAGATTACCTGTGGGGGAACTAACTACCAAGCAGAGTCACCGGATTACCTACAGGAGATCTAATGACCAAGCAGTCACCAGATTACCTGTGGGGGAACTAACTACCAAGCAGAGTCACCAGATTACCTACAGGAGATCTAGCTACCAAGCAGTCACCAGATTACCTATGGGGCTCTAACTACCAAGCAGAGTCATTGGAATATCTACGTGGGCCTAACTCTCATGCCAAGTTGCCAGATCAGTTAAGGGGGTCTAACCACTAAGCCAAGCCACAGGACAAATCCTAAATTGCCATATACAACACTTTACATGGTGTACCAGTCATTATATTTCACTCTGGGTAAAGCACATACGTAGGGAGCCACATACTAGGAAAACCCACTGGAAGTTGTTGTTGGGAGGGATTTGCATTTACTTATCAACTTTAACAGCTCAACTAAAAAGACAACAAAACATGCTAACCTTAAATAAACAAACAAACAAACAAATAACTAAATAAATAAATAAATAAAGTTAGTGTGCATAAAGAAAAAAGAGATTACAGTGACTGTCACCCTTTTACCAAGCTTATTGTCAAAATGTCTGTGATGGTTGGGATACTTGCAAAAGAGAAACATTTCAGTTCAGGTTTCAGAGCTATATATAGTAGATAAAATGTCAAAGTTTCAAAATGTGGTAAATCTTCCCAGGACACCACACCTATTCTAATAAATAAATCTAAAATGTACAGTTATTCAGTCATCTCAGTGGAAACCAGTAGCACTTGTGCTGAATAAGCATTTTTGGGGGAAAAAAAGAAGAACTTTAACATTACTTTCCACATTTGCATTAGAAAAGCAACCTACTTGTCAGCATTTAGACACTTTAAAAAAAAAAAAAAAAAAACACACGCATTTGGTTGTAGGAGAACTATTGTGTAAATGAGAAACACACACACGGTAGAAAAAGAGAGCCAATGAGAATATAGATGAAAATTGGATAGAGAAACTAAATGGATACGAGATGATATGATAACATAAGCTAATATCGGGATTTCCTCATGGTAGGCATATAGAAATTGGAATCAGATTAAATATAATGTACATAAATTTCCTTTACATACCCTAAAATTCTGGTGTCCATTTTATATTACACTGTAAAAATTCTGTATACAAGCTTGTAGTGAACAAAATAACGAGTAAAGTATACCATGTGTTTCGGTTTATCGCATCATAACGTTAACAGATCTTACATCTTATACAGTTGTGCTCAAAAGTTCTCATAGCTTGGGAGAATTTGCAAGACGTGTACCATTTTTTTAAAGAAAACATGGGTGAGAAGGCAAATCAAATTTATTTTATTTCTTATAGGATACATATAGTATAGTTAATATGTAAGGCACAACAGAATAGCATAATCAAATAAAATATAAACAATAATAAGGAAATAATCCATGTTTAAACATTTACATACCTTTAGTTCTTAACCCTTGTATGATGTTCGGGTCTGTGGGACCCATATTCATAAACATCAGTAGTTATGAAAAACTTTGCTTCCTTGTAAATTCGTTGATTTTTTTCCCACTCATAACTTGATTAAATTTGATTTTCTTTTTTTTTATTACATTTTATTAAAAAAAAACAACAAAAAGTAGCACTCTAATTAAAAATGTGATGTAATAAAGGTGATGTAATAATTACTCGGCCACAAACACTGGCCGAGTAACAAAAATACGAACAACATACAAGGGTTAAGATGGTGTATTGCCCTCTATAGCATCAATGATGGCGTGCAGTCTTTTGTAATAATGAGTGCATGAGGTCCTTAATTCTCTCAGGTGGTATAGTTGCCCATTCTTCTTAACAAAATGCCTCTAGTTACTGTAGATCTTTTGGTTGTCTTGCACAAACTAGATGTTTGATATCTCCCTGAAATGGCACCAATGATATTGATGGCCGCACCAGAACCTTCACTTTTTTCTGCTATAGCCATTGGAAGGCCAACCTTGCCTTGTGCTTTGGATCATTGTCGTGTTGGAACATCTTAGAGTGTCTCATGCGCAGCTTTCGTTCTGTAGAATGCAAATTGTCGGGCAGTATTTTCTGATAACATGCCGAATTTTTACTAACTCCATCACCATGTTTTACAGTGGGGATGGTGTACTTTTCACCTTAGGCCTTGTTCACTCCTCTCCAAACATAACGGTTATGGTTGTGACTATAAAGTTCAGTTTGGTCTCATCGCTCCACATGACTCTGCTCCAGAAGCTGTAAGGCTTGTCTAGGTGCTGTCTGGTGTAATGAAGGTGGGCTTTTTTGTGGCATGGGTGCAGTAACGGCTTTCTTCTGGCCGTGTAGGTCATTCGTGTTCAAGTACCTCCTTACTGTGCTACATAAAACACCACCACTTTTTTCCAGAGCGGACTGTATTTTTCTTAAAGTTGTTTGTGGGGTTTTTTTTTAATCCTGAGTAGTGGGTGAAATCATATACAGTAAGTCTATCTGACTGTAGCCTAGTGTACACAGAACCTTTTATTTTCCACCTCTTTATCAGAGTCTGAACAGTACTGACTGGTATTTTCAAGTGTTGAGATCTTTTTATATCCTTTTCCTGCTTTATAAAGATCAACCACCTTATTACGCAGGTCCATTGGCAGATGGTGCAGTATCCAGCCAAGTCAGAGCATCACCTCATGAGCTGAGAAACTCACTGACTATTTATGCACAGACACTACAATTACAATGAGTTACAGGTGTGGAAACCTCCCTTTAATATCCATTTAAAGCTCTGTTGTGTGTTTATAATG
Organism: Tachysurus vachellii; assembly: GCF_030014155.1. Classification (NCBI taxonomy): domain Eukaryota; kingdom Metazoa; phylum Chordata; class Actinopteri; order Siluriformes; family Bagridae; genus Tachysurus; species Tachysurus vachellii. The sequence goes on from NC_083467.1 coordinate 24,400,507, forward strand.
TGGCCAACCATTCAAGGATGTATAAACTTTTTGGAGATGCCAACTACATGTGGTCTTTGAGGACAACAATCTCCTCATCAATACAACATTTTTCAGACTGTATATTTATAATCACACCCTCCAGTGTCACCCAAATGAGGATGAGGTTCACTTTTGAGTCTGGTTCCTCTCAAGGTTTCTTCCTCTTCCATCTAAGGGAGTTTTTCCTCGCCAGTGGCGGTTCTAGGATTTTTCTGTAACAGGGGCCAATAAGGGCCACATGTTACATTCAGGGGCCAAGTACAGGGTACATTCAAGCACAAAAAATAATTTATTCAGTAAGGTGCAAATACATTTTGGCAGTCATTCCTTTTTCAAACGCTCGAGTGCCACCAATTGTTTGGGAGTGGAATTGCATCTGTGATCGTTGTGAAAAATTCTCCGGTTGCTCTTCTCGTCAACGATTGATGGAACGGGGCCAACCAGGGGCCAATCAGATTTCAGCAGGGGCCAGGGCCCCTGTGGCCCCGCCTCTAGAACCGCCACTGTTCCTCGCCACAGTCACCTCAGGCTTGTTCATTGGGGATAAATACATACACATTTTGAACTAAATATATCACATATTAATCTTGAATTTTGTATTCTATTAATCTTTATATTATTCTTTATAATAACCTTTTGTTTTATGTTTATGTTCTGTAAAGCTGCTTTGAGATAATGATTGTAAAAAATTGTAAAAAGCGCTATACAAATAAACATGAATTGAATTGAAAAGTTTTAAAAAGGAGTCAAACTACTACGTGATCATTAATAACTATATGAGACCACCTTCCTTAAAAAAAGACAACAGTATTTTGCATTATTTCTTTCAGGTTAGGCAAACCATTAAGCACAACTGTATATTGCCAGCTAATGTAGATTCATGATAACAACATCATCGTGACTCAAAAAGACAACCTAAAAAAAAAAATGCAAATAAATAAATAAATAAATATTGTCAAATGGTTTCAATTATGTTTTAAATGAAATACACTACCAGTTATACCAAGTATCTGGTGATCTGACTTTTATATCTAAAACTATATATAAACTATATTTTTTTATAAATAAAAAAAATCTGGTTATCTGTATTATTATTATCTTTATTTATACAGTAATGTTGGATTTATACAATATACAGTTGGATGTTATGTGTTGGATATATATATATATATATATATATATATATATATATATATATATATATATATACAGAAACAATTTGAACAACTAAATATTGAAATAAATAAGCATATGAATTCAATTATATGTAAATTAATTTTTAAATTGCCAACTAAGCTTTTATACAAACGCTTCAAAACGGATGTATCATAAACAGTACACTATAATGAGAACAAAACAGCATCAGTATTGAGTTGAGGTTTACTGGAATGCCCTAAACACTGATCATGCACCATTTATACCAGTCTTTTCCCACAATCACAGTCTCTCCACTCCTCTGTGAGCTGACTATTCACTACTGGGTCAGTGGCTTTGCTGGAACTGACAGCTTTAATTGTAGTCCAGATTTTTTTTTTCTAAATTCTTCCATTCTGTGAAGGTTCCCATGCTGTTAATTTTGCGCTAGCGTCACTCCGTTCCCACCCTGTATAAACAGCTTTCTATTGAACCTGCATGACTTTGAGTTTTGAAAGAGTTTGAGAATGAGTTTTTATCATGGCTGACATCGGGTTATACAGTCAAATCAAATCTGAGCTTGTTAAGGAGAAAATAATGTGTTAAATACTGATAGTCAGAATAGACATAGTCAGAATAAATTCAAATTAATTCTTGTCCTTTACAAAAATCTGTACTTTTAATATTATCCCATAACTTTGTTGTTGGGGGGGGCACGGTGGCTTAGTTGTTAGCACGTTCGCCTCACACCTCCAGGGTCGGGGTTCGATTCCCGCCTCCACCTTGTGTGTGTGGAGTTTGCATGTTCTCCCCGTGCCTCGGGGGTTTCCTCCGGGTACTCCGGTTTCCTCCCCCGGTCCAAAGACATGCATGGTAGGTTGATTGGCATCTCTGGAAAATTGTCCCTAGTGTGTGATTGCGTGAGTGAATGAGAGTGTGTGTGTGTGCCCTGCGATGGGTTGGCACTCCGTCCAGGGTGAATCCTGCCTTGATGCCCGATGACGCCTGAGATAGGCACAGGCTCCCCGTGACCCGAGGTAGTTCGGATAAGCGGTAGAAGATGAATGAATGAATGAATGAACTTTGTTGTTGGACTTGTGTCTAGTTGCAGACCTCTGAGTAACAGGTTACTTCAGCTTTAGCATAAAACCTGGTTGCCTCTGCCAGGAAATTAAACATGGTCACTGATGGATCTTTTTCTTTTTTAAAATGACATAATGATAAATCTGGGGCGGGGCACGGTGGCTTAGTTGTTAGCACATTCGCCTCACACCTCCAGGGTTGGGGGATCGATTCCTGCCTCCGCCTTGTGTGTGTGGAGTTTGCATGTTCTCCCCGTGCTTCGGGGATTTCCTCCGGGTACTCCGGTTTCCTCCCCCGGCCCAAAGACATGCATGGTAGGTTGATTGGCATCTCTGGTAGTGTGTGATTGCGTGAGTGAATGAGAGTGTGTGTGTGTGCCCTGCGATGGGTTGGCACTCCGTCCAGGGTGTATCCTGCCTTGATGCCCGATGACGCCTGAGATAGGCACAGGCTCCCCGTGACCCGAGGTAGTTCGGATAAGCGGTAGAAAATGAATGAATGAATGAATGAATGAATGAATGAATGAATGAATAATGATAAATCTAACCCATGTATCGTAAAGCTCTGGTCTGAATTTAAGAGTCCACCAGAACATGTTCATTTTCTATTAATTCCTCTAAAGTATGAGCTTTAATTTTTCAGGGTCAGAGGTGAGGATACAACTTGGATGAGATTCCAGTCCACTGCAAAGCACCATGCACACACATTAACACCTAGAGGGAACTTAAACTCAAATCTGGTCCACCAGGAAGGAAACCCACATGGACATTGGAAGATGAACATAACTATACACAGACAGTTATCCAAGCTCAGCATAGAACTGCAAACTCCACAAGAATATAAAGTGAATATAAAGGATATTAAAGATCCCCTACAAGTGTCTCAAACTGTTAGACACTGCAGGACGTGGCTCAGTGGTGCTATTCTGTCCTAAAAATATTGTCTAGAAATAAAGCTACACAGAGTTCCAATATGTTTAATGTGGGAATATTATTGCACATGCTTTTTTATTTGGGCATCTTCATGAAGGGGTGGCAATAATTCTGGAGCTATGCGTATGTAGTCATGCATGCAAGTTGAGTGTAGCCTGGAGGGTTGGACGCATGAAGCAGCAGTGGTGTCTGGGCAGATGCTGATGGCTCTGGGTGTGTGTGTTTGTGTGAGTGTGTGTGTGTGTGTGTGTGTTTCCTCACGGATGACGTGCTGCAGCTGTGCACGCCGCCGACGTTGGAGTTGTTCAGCTTTGTGCTCTGGAGTGTAAAAGCAGAGGTGACATGCCTGCACTCTCCCTGGGTTTTGTGTTTGAGACAGGACCAAGGGTGCACACTCTCACATCACCCATCCCAACCAGCTGCAGCCTGCTAATCACAATCCCACCACCACACAGACTTCTGCCCCACACACACACAAACACACACACACACACACACATCCTTCACACTCCGTGATCCCATTAGCAATGCCAGAGCATATGGCGGCGCGTGCCAGAGGAGGATCCTGCCACGCTGGGAACTCAGCTCCAATCAGGTTTATGCGAATCTGTCAGAGTGAAGCTGTGTTCACAGCGTCGTGTTTCAGTCTGAGCTTACATTAAATTCTTGCAGTGAACTGTCATATCTCTTAAATCATCTTGTACTGGTTTAGAGTCATGCAGAGACACTTGTTTCGAGCTTATAAAGATGCTAATGAGTCTTAAAAGTATAAAGTATGAGTATTGGTTCTAGAAATCAGATTTGATAATGAAGATGTTTTGCGTGCAAATGGACATACAGTACCAGGAGATGCAAAGCTAGCATAGCTAATAAGTACAGGAAGTAATGATTAGTATCACATACATCTAAACTAGCTTGAACTGTTAATCTCGTAATATGAGGCAAACATATAAAATTATGACTAAGTCGGTGGCCATTTTGAACTAGGTTCTGTTTACATTTAAAACGTTCCATGTGAGTTGTGTACAATTTGTATTATATAGTCAGGGCTGTCAAGTGTCACACACTGAGAGTGACAGTCACTCATTTGGGTCTTTTGTAACGTTCTCCCGCCTCACATCGTATTTCTCACGCAGAAAAACTTTTTGACTATTTATCATATATTTAATATGCCGCAGCGCCCAAAATGTATCTATCCGCACTGCTGTCTCTGTGGAACCGGACAGGAATCAAGCGCGTCTCCCCTGGAGTTCTTAGTCGAGCCTGACACTTATCAGCTAATCAAAAAAAGAGGCTACACAATAGCCAATCAGAAAATAGCACCATCTGGGTAAGATTTAACACAACAATGAAATGAATGAAAAAACAACATATTCATTAGAGAGGGTATTTTCGATGGTCAGTTTGAACAAAAGCTCAACAAGAAACAGCTTGTCTCTGGACGGGACATTGTCCTCAATCATGACCCTGAAAATGTCTGGGCTTGAGCTGAACTGTTTTAAATGGGAGCAACATTACAAATGATAAAGGAGTCCAAAAAGGCAACAAACACTAACAATAAACACCACCAGTCATAATCTCTCTCTCTCTCTCTCTCTCTCTCTCTCTCTCTCACACACACAAAAATTAATAAATGGAAAATAAACAAATACTTTGTATTTGGTTAAATTGCGGTCAGTGATCCTTACCAAACACAACAACTCCCACATTATTATTATTATTTTTTTTAATTTTAATTTTTTTTTAGTTTGCTGGGAGGTTGGAGATGTCATGCTTGCCTGTCCCTGCTAAAAAAAACAGCATTGCTGGTCCAGCATAAGGTATGTTTTGCATGCTGGGACCAGCCTGGGATGGTGGTATGCTGGTCCAGCATTAGGTGCTGGTTGCTGGTGTGCGGGCCGACCAGCCTGGGATGCTGGTGTGCGGGCCGACCAGCCTGGGATGCTGGTGTGCGGGCCAACCAGCTTGGGATGGTGGTGTGCTGGTCCAGCATTAGGTGCTGGATGCTGGTGTGGTGGCCGACCAGCCTGGGATGCTGGTGTGCTGGTCAACATATGTTGTCTTTTGGATGCTAGTATAATCCCAGCAAGACCACAACAAAACCCAATTGTTACATATCACATTTCTTAGTGCATAATCATAGTTACATGAATTTCTTATACATGGTTATATATATATAGCTTAGCTTCCGCTCTCTCTTTTAGCCAGGAACAAGTAGTATGTGGTGGCGATGACCATGTTTTTTTAAGAGATGCTACCCGGAGTCGTTTGCCTGTAGACAACTCCTGCTCTATGTCTTCTTTATTCTCTGAAAAAAATATAGAAACAAAATAAGAAACAAAACTATATATCACTCATTTGTTTATATTGTGCAGTGAACGAGTTACGATAAAACAGCTACTGCTTAAGTTACATACCTTTAAGCATCAGTATTTGTGCCCTGAAGAAGTCTTGCTTCCATTGTAGCTACTCAATACACCTGAGTTTGGTCAAACATGTCGTAATTAAAGTCCTTGATATCGCTAGTTGAAACAACTGCCGTGTAGCCGTCATCCAGGTACCTCACGTATGCCAACATTCTGATTCCCAGTGCTCAGCAGATTCCTCGTGTAGAAGCGGAAGCTTTTTATTTACCCCAAAACAAAATCCTAATTACGGTGAAAAACATGATGATCTGGAACACGTGCACTTATACTAATTTCGATAAACACTGTAAGGTATATAATGTAGTCAAAAACATTGCGAGATTTATTTTTGGAAAGTGCATGAACTACATTTACCTTCGTGAACATAGTTGCTTTAAAGGTTGCATAGCAACGCTGATGCTGGGTAATATCTCTTCACATTACCACTTTACTAATAAAACAGACAAACAACTTAACTACCTCTTAATTGAGACAAATGGATTATATCTATATATCTTTCAAAAACCATCATTCTGTATGATTTATATGCTGCTTCCCTCATGGAGCCCAGAAAGTCAACATTTGTTGGTATTACTATATTTAATTTGTGGAGACATTTTAATCCCTAACGAATGATTTTTAAATGTTTTTATTCTTTGTTATTCAAAGCTTTTTGAGCTTTGTTATTTCAGTTCTTTATTCAAAAGAGGGAGCAAAAGAAATAACACACTTATAATTAAATATATTCCAATATATTGTGTTTTAATCTTATATTAATGTGTTACATAGAAACATACACAAGCAAAAATAAAGCTTGTTCCCATAAAGCTCATTCCAGCAAGATCATACTGGTTAACCAGCTACACCAGCCACAAAAAATCCAGCATAAACCAGCATGAATTCCAGCAACACACCAAGCCGTATAACACACCATACAATAACAAACAACACACCAAGCCGTATAACACACCACACAATAACAAACAACACACCAAGCCGTATAACACACCACACAATAACAAACAACACACCATGCCGTATAACACACCACACAATAACAAACAACACACCAAGCCGTATAACACACCACACAATAACAAACAACACACCAAGCCGTATAACACACCACACAATAACAAACAACACACCAAGCCGTATAACACACCACACAATAACAAACAACACACCAAGCCGTATAACACACCACACAATAACAAACAACACACCAAGCCGTATAACACACCACACAATAGCAAACAACACACCAAGCCGTATAACACACCACACAATAGCAAACAACACACCAAGCCGTATAACACACCACACAATAACAAACAACACACCAAGCCGTATAACACACCACACAATGCCAAACAACACACCAAGCCGTATAACACACCACATAATACACCACATCACCCCAAACCACACCAATTGCCACACATCGCAACACACTATGCCATACAACACACTTCACAATGTCAAACAACACACCAAGCCATACAACACACCAAGCCATACAACACACCAAGCTGTATAACACACCAAAACGTATAACACACCAAGCCGTATAACACACCACACAATAGCAAACAACACACCAAGCCATATAACACACCACCCATCATATATGCTGGCCCCCCATCTATACCAGCACTATACCAGCATGAACCAGTAAAAACCAGCCTGGAATTCATGCTGGTTTATGCTGGATTTTTCAGCCTGGGGTCTTCAAAACCTGAGAGCCCTGTATAGTTAAATATTATCAGTAAAAAGAAAACTTCAGCAACAATACACAAGAAAATTCTACTTACCTCAATGGTAATCTATAGTGACACGTTCCGTGTCAATTTTTTTTTCTAACGTGATACAAAGAAAGAGAAATGTACCTCATTTAAACGCTTTTCTATACATATTTCCTACTTTAAATCATGTAAGATTTTTTTGACATAATCTCTGTATATTGCGGAATATCTAAAACTCAGATTACGCGTCTCCAGCTCGTTCAAAATGCTGCTGCCAGATTTCTCTCTAGCTGTCGCAAACATGAACACATCACTCCCATTCTTAAATCTCTACACTGGCTGCCGATTTCGCAGAGAATAGATTTTAAGATTCTACTCTTTGTCAATAAGTCTCTCCATAATACCGCTCCTCTCTACTTATTTGAACTTCTTCATCCCTACTCTCCTATTAGAAGTCTTTGCTCATCTGACCAGGCCATGTTGGTGGTTCCTCGTGTACGGCTCAAGCGTAGAGGAGAGCGTGCTTTTTCTGTGGCCAGTCCTAGACTATGGAACTCCCTGCCACTAGAGATTAGGACGGCACCCACCATATCTAGTTTTAAGTCCATGCTAAAGACCCACTTATTTTCTCTAGCCTTTTCATGATTTGCCCAGGGGTTTATGTCTGCTTATATCTGGTTTATGGTTTATATTTATTTCACCTTCTTTTACACTGGTTATTTTATATATTATTTATTGATTTATATATATATATATATATATATATATATATATATTTTTTTTTTTTCTTTTTTTTAAGAATTCTTATTTTAGTTTCTTGAACTATTTTGTGCATGTGTGTATTCTTAATTGTATGTGTGTGTATGTCAAACGCACTGTGAAGCACTTTGGTCAGCCATGTGGCTGTTTGTAAATGTGCTATACAAATAAAGTTGAACTTGAACTTGAACTTGAACTTGACGTAATTTAGGACACAGTTTGTTTAATCTACCGTTTAAACATGAGCAAAGCCTGACTGTGTTGCTGGACACTGTAACATAGTGGAGGCGGATGGTTGTTCTCGGATAACCAGAATCACTCAAACCTGACAGGCCCTACTTCCCGGAAATCTGGACTTCCACTCAAATTTAACTCAAAATATGTTGAAAAAAAACCTAATAAATAATTTTCACAGTTGGAATAAAGTCATATGAATCATGTATGTAAAGGATTGTTTCTGTATTTTATTTATTTATTTTATTGGGGGGGGGTTTACTAGGTTTTTTAGCCTCATAGCTGTAACACAAAGCTAAATTAGCACACACTGGACACCAAATGCTAAACTGCCCTCCAATAATTTTTCATTTATCTAACTCGGAGTCACAGCAAGATCCTGAATCTTTATATAAATCTTAAAACAATATTGTTTTAATAAGGTGCGTCCCAAATATAATATATAAACTTAATATAAATAATATAAATTCAATATTCCAAAAAAATTCCAAGAAGAAGAAGAAATGCATTTAAAGAACCTGGATGATGCATTTATTCAATGGTAAGCTACAAATGTAGAATGCTGGAACTTGTGGAATCGTGTACTCGACACTCGCAGGTTTGGTTACGTAGTGGTTGAGGGGCGGAGCTATCAGTCGTTGACGACAGATTAAATCGGCACGCCATCTTACACGTCTTATAAATTATCTCATTTTGTGTGATTTATTTTATGACATTTAAAAAAATTCAGCATATAGTGCTAAAGCTAGCAGCATCGCATTACGTACGTTTGACGTTGCCAGTTGCCATCGAATAGGAAACGGCTTATACTTCCGCTTAGTAAAAAATGTTAGTGTTCTATTTGTTCGAGCCTAGCAGGTTTGTGGTCAAATTGAAGATGGTGTGATAAGACACCTCTTCCTCCCGTCTTTCCTTTTCCTGTCACACTCTATAACACCCTCTCTCTCTCGCTCTCGCTCTCTCGCTCTCTGTCTCTCTCTCGCTCTCTCTCTCTCTCTCTCTCTCTCTCGCGTGGGCTGTGTTGTGACTGTGCCATTCCTAATAAGGTTAGTCTGAGTGAATTGAGGGTCAATCCATTTTCTCACTGACTACTGACCTCTGAATTGAGAAGCACAGCAATGTTACACCTCATTAACAACATCAACAGCACCACTGAGCTCCGTCCAAATCGTGTTCAGCCGGTTTCTCGCTGCAATCCCAGAGGTAAAAGATCATTTATTTTTAGAAACGTGGAATTACTGAGATATTAAGTAACTGAGCTATTTATTCTGCTGCACTTGCCGTAGACTCACAACCGAATAAAGCGTTTATGGGGTAAATAAGGGTTCTGAGCTTCCAAAAAAAGAGAGGAAACACTGCTGTTGGGTTCTGAATAGAACCTTTACACATCCCATGGGCTTCTCATTGAAAAATGTTGCTGTAGTTGTCTGCTAAGGAAACCGTTTGGGTTTTGTAGGGTTCTTATAGGGAGATACTGATTTGGGCTTTTATATAGAACCTTTAATGGCACTTTAATGCCCCTTTTCCACCGAGGCAGTTCGAGTGCTGGTTCGGAGCCAGAGCCTAATTTAGAACCAGTTCTTTCTTTTTCGACAGCCAAAGCACCGGCTCTGAACCAGGAAAAGTGGTTCTTAAGTAGCACCAAAACGTTGTTCTTCAAAGGGTTCTGTGGGGACGTTATCGGAAAAAAAAATACATGATGTAGAATTCTGCATAGAACCTTTAAGAGTTCTGTAGGGTTCTTGTGGAAAAACACTGCTGTAAGCTTCTGTATAGAACCTTTAAGTTTTACATTGGTTTCTTACTGGTATAAGTTACCTTTAAGGTACTTCATTATGTCTTGAAAGGTTTCCATATGGTTCTTATAAGGAATCACTGTCAAGTAGGGTTCTGCATAAAAACTGCAAAGCTTCCTTAGTGTTCTAGTATGGAGACACTGGTGTAGGCTTCTACATACAACCTTTAATAGTTCTTCAAGGATGTTTCCATGAGGTCCATAGAGTTTTACTGAAATATGTTTCTGTAAGGTTCTGCATTAAACTTTTAAGATTTCATTAAGGGTTGCATAAAGAAAGACCAGTGAACTCTTCAGGGTTCTTCAAAGGTTCCTCAGAGTGTTCCAAATAGAAAAACACTGTTGCAGGGTTCTACATAGACAGGTTCTCAAACAGAAATATTGAAATTGGTTTCTGCATAGAACATTCATTCATTTTCTACCGCTTATCCGAACTACCTCGGGTCACGGGGAGCCTGTGCCTATCTCAGGCGTCATCGGGCATCAAGGCAGGATACACCCTGGAGGAGTGCCAACCCATCGCAGGGCACACACACACACTCTCATTCACTCACGCAATCACGCACTCACACATTGTGAACAATTATTCCAGAGATGCCAATCAACCTACCATGCATGTCTTTGGACCGGGGGAGGAAACTGGAGTACCCAGAGGAAACCCCAGAGGCACGCGGAGAACATACAAACTCCACACACACAAGGCGGAGGCGGGAATCGAACCCCCAACCCTGGAGGTGTGAGGCGAACGTGCTAACCACTAAGCCACCGTGCCCCCCCTCTGCATAGAACAGATAAATATATTTGTCTCTAAATCAGACGTTTTAAGTTTTAAAAGCTTTAAGTTAAATGCTGAAAAATTTCCCCATCAGCTATCAACAAAGTGAATTTTCTTGCCAAGTTTACTTGATAAAGTTATTATTTTTAATGTCAGTTATTAGAATGTCTTGGGCTATTAATCTTTGGCAGGAAGGCATCTGCTTGCCATTTTTTTTGTCAGCTGTCTCGGCCTGTCTCTGATTACACGACGACTCCCTGTGATAGATCTGATTACATGATTAATGTAATATTTCTGGGGAAAACACACAGCTTCAGAGATGCGTTCAAGAGCAGAGGAGCTGGCTGATTACTTAATTGCAGTTTACCACAGATTCATAGTGGGTTCTTTATCACCAGCAAGTTTCACAGCTTGGATTAAAGGTTCCACATAAATAAAATACCAGTCTCTTGGAGGTTTTTCCTTTTTATGCATTAAACTATTACATATTCCACTGAACTTATTCTGTCTTAGATTCTCTGAACTTGGTGTTTTTGTGGAAGTCGTGTTTCACGTTAAATTACATTATCTGGCAAACAGTGGAATTATTCAAGGGCTCAGTAGCGGTTCTCTAGCTGTCCTGGGATTTGAAATCACAACCTTCCTTATGCTTAAATGCTCATAGAGCCATGTTTCTTATTGCACTTCACTAAAGATATTGTTTCTATATCGGTGCTTTATTAAATGGTTTTATATTATTAGGAATATTCTGTACTATAATTAGAGAAGAGCTATGATTAGTCTGTGACTGTTATCCATCAAAACACCAACAGAGAAAGAAGATAGATAGATAGATAGATAGATAGATAGATAGATAGATAGATAGATAGATAGATAGATAGATAGATAGACAGATAGATAGAACGTTATTGTCATTGCATTGTACAGGTACACAGCAACGAAATGCAGTTTGGCATCTACCAGAAGTGCAAAATATAGCAGACGTGCAAAAGTGCAAATAAATATCTAGCATATTTGCAGCAAGTGGTATATATGAAAGCTTATACAGTGGATAAATATAAAGGCTATAACAGTGCAGAGATGTATGGACATACAGGAGTACAGTGAATAAATATAAAGGCATACAGTGAATAAATATAAAGGCTATAACAGTGCAGAGATGTATGGACATACAGGAGTACAGTGAATAAATATAAAGGCGTACAGTGAATAAATATAAAGGCTATAACAGTGCAGAGATGTGTGGACATACAGGAGTACAGTGAATAAATATAAAGGGTATAACAGTGCAGAGGTGTGTGGACATACAGGAGTACAGTGAATAAATATAAAGGGTATAACAGTGCAGAGGTGTGTGGACATCATTAAGAATTACAGAATTACAGAAATGGTAACAAGATTACAAGATTATGGCATTTAAGGAGTTAGCAAGCTGAATAAACAGTCTACTATACAGTATATATATATATATATATATATATATATATATATATATATATATATATATATATATATATATATACATGTTCATGTACACACATGAACACACTTTGAGCAGAACCCTGACGTAAACTATAGTGTTTACATGAGCTAATAAGATACCTGAAGTTGACTAGTGATGCTGTGATAACAAAAAGAGGAAGGCCAAGCTTCACACCCAAAGACCAGATTTGACAGATAGCTGCGGCTCTCTGAGAGTGAAACCTTAGACATTTTAGTCACTCACTAACCATCAATAAAGCTTTATTTTATCTGAATATTGATTTAGCAAGACTTACAATCCACTGAGCTTTAGCCGCTCAATATAACCTCTGCTTCTGGTTTCATTTTAATCCAGAAACAGCCTTAAGACGATTACAAGTGCTGCTAAGAGCTGAGTGTTCTCTAACTACTTATTACTTTATAGCCATATAGCAGCTATAAACTGCTTCCTGAATCCAAATCACAGTCAAGCTTTTGAATACAACTTTTTTATTTTTATTTTTTATATAAACACGAGAAAGAATTTTGGATTGTGTATAATAAAAATACAACAACAACAACGACAAAAAAAAAACATGATCATTATGTACAGGTTAATGAATATTAACTAGGATGTACATTTCCTGAAGAAAATGTGAATGGTGCTTGCACGTGGCAAATCCCGAAGGCTAGTCGAGACGAGCATGTGACGTCATCTGAATACTCTTGAGGACGTTTTCATCATTGTGCTGAGTGTTATGATATGTCACATGTCCATGTTGTGCTAATTTTTATTTTCACGTGACATCATGTGACATCAAGTGACATCATCAAAATACACGTGAGGAAGTTCCCCTCATTGTTGTGAGTGTTTTGATATGTCACATGTTCATGTTGTAAAATGTTTTTGGATTTTGCATCAAAGTTTGTTCAGAGTCTCACCCTAAAGGAGCTGGCCGAGTTTGGTGTAGATAGTTCGAAAGCTTGTCGAGTTATAAACCTCCAAAGTTTATAATGGGAGTCTATGGGAAAAAGGGCCACTTTGATACCCGGTACCGGAAGTACCGGTACTCGGATCGCTTATAAAAGTCATAGCACACCTCTCCTCAATGAGCCGGTCGATTTGACACCTCATTCATGGGTCTAGGACAAAAAGCTGCGGGACAAGTTACGCGCTGAAGTTTTGTCCGGCACAATAGTAATAATGTTGCTTTGCAAGCACCATTAATAAGTAACTCTAATTTATTCATACAATAATATATCACAGCATACAGTCGTATGCAAAAGTTTAGGAACCCCTGACAATTTCCATGATTTTCATAAATATTTTTATAAATGTTTGGGTGTTTGGATTAGCAATTTCATTTTGATCTATCAAATAACTGAAGGACACTTCAGTAATATTTCAGTAGTGAAATGAGGTTTATTCGATTAACAGAAAATGCGTAATATGCATCAAAACAAAATTAGACAGGTGAATAAATTTAGGCACCCCAACAGAAAAATCACATCATTATTTAGTAGAGCCTCCTTTAGCAGAAATAACAGCCTTTAGCCTGTAATGAGTGTCTGGATTCTGGATGAATGTATTTTGTACCATTCCTCCTTACAAAACTGGTTTGATGGTGAAATTGCTGATCCAAACACCCACTCACTCACTCACTCACTCACTCACTCATTTTCTACCGCTTATCCGAACTACCTCGGGTCACGGGGAGCCTGTGCCTATCTCAGGCGTCATCGGGCATCAAGGCAGGATACACCCTGGACGGAGTGCCAACCCATCACAGGGCACATACACACACTATCATTCACTCACGTAATCACACACTACGGACAATTTTCCAGAGATGCCAATCAACCTACCATGCATGTCTTTGGACCGGGGGAGGAAACCGGAGTACCTGGAGGAAACCCCCGAGGCACGGGGAGAACATGCAAACTCCACACACACAAGGTGGAGGCGGGAATCGAACCCCCAACCCTGGAGGTGTGAGGCGAATGTGCTAACCACTAAGCCACCGTGCCCCCTCCAAACACCCAAATATTTATAAATAAAAATCATGGAAATCATCAGGGGTTCCTAAACTTTTGCATATGACTGTATATGTAATCATGTTAATATTATTGGATTTAAATCAGTTCATATACAGACACAGAACTTGGTTAAATTCATACTAATCACTGTTTTGAGAAAATGAAAATGATTATTTTCATTAGACGTATTATCACTTATCGCTTGTTAACATTTATTATAAATTCTCTCTAACAGCTTGCTTGTTGCTGACGTGACTAACCATGTTATTGTCTGCTGCTGCTCTTGTTCACTTCATAGTGTTGCAGAAATGTTTAAAGGTTCCTGTTGCAGAAAAGGACCAATAGATAATCAGGCTTGTAATTTTAAAAGTGCAGCAGAAGTACCTTTTTTATCTTTATGTGCTCTAACAGAGCAAAGAAAAAGGCGTCCATGATTTTTTTTTTGCACATCGAATATCCAGTGGTGGGAAATTACTTGCAAATTACCACTTACAAGACGCCATAAAAATAGCAATAGCTAGAGAGGTGTAAAACACACCACCAGAGGATGCTGGAGCAGTGGAAGGACCAACAAACACAGACTAATGGATGAATCTGTGTTTGATGGCTTCCAGGAGAAGACTATGTATAAGAATGTATGATATAATGACCTACTGCTGTTTTTAGAACAAACAAACATATTTCAATAATTCAATACTTCCAACTTAGGTTTTTTCCAACCATAACAATGCTATTGTGCAAAAAGTGAGGTCCATAAAGACATGGTAGGAGGAGTTGGTTCTTGAGGGGTTCCAGTGGCCTACACATATCCCTGACCTCAACCCTGAATGAATCCCTTGGGGATGAAGTGGAATGTTGATTGTGAGCCAGAGCTTCTCATCTGATATCAGTGCCTCACCTCACTAATGTTCTTTAGACTAGATGTGGATACGTCCCTGTAGACACACTCCCAAATGTTGTAGATACGTTTCACAGAAGAGTGATGGCCATTGGAGCTGCAAAGGTTTGTGGGGGATTGACAACTTATTACAGTTATCAATGTACTGTGCTTCATCACATGGGAAATGAGTGTTAGTGTTTGAGTGTTAGTGTATAAGCAGGAACCTGGAGCTCACCCACACTACTGCTGTATCTGTTTGAGGGAAATCCTAAAATAACTCAAATAAATTGAGACATAATTATTGCTTTGTATATATTTTAATTAGGGGGGCACGATGGCTTAGTGGTTAGCACGTTCGCCTCACACCTCCAGGGTTGGGGGTTCGATTCCCGCCTCCGCCTTGTGTGTGTGGAGTTTGCATGTTCTCCCCGTGCCTCGGGGGTTTCCTCCGGGTACTCCGGTTTCCTCCCCCAGTCCAAAGACATGCATGGTAGGTTGATTGGCATCTCTGGAAAATTGTCCGTAGTGTGTGAGTGTGTGAGTGAATGAGAGTGTGTGTGTGCCCTGTGATGGGTTGGCACTCCGTCCAGGGTGTATCCTGCCTTGATGCCCGATGACGCCTGAGATAGGCACAGGCTCCCCGTGACCCGAGGTAGTTCGGATAAGCGGTAGAAAATGAATGAATGAATGAATGAATATTTCAATTCAAGTTCAAAAGTTAAACTGAACACAGAACTGAGAAAAGGAAAATTATTTGTCCTTGAAATATAACAAAAGATAATAGACTTGGAATTAAGATAGATCAATTTCAATCAAATTCAAAATGAAGTTAACATAATGGAATCTGGATTCAAGCTAACAATGGAACTGTGAGTGAAGCTAGAAGAATGAAATTAAGAATGAAGCTTGAAAAAATGGAAAAGGAGTTCTGAATGAAGCGAACATGATGGAATGAAATTATAGAATGGAGTTTGGAATGCAATCAAATAAACAGAATTCTAAATTGAATTAACAAAATTTAGAGTAAAATGAACAGAATCCTATTCGGAATTATGCTAACGGAATAGAATTTGGAACGAAACAGATTCTGAATAAAAGCTAAAAAAAAAAAAAAAAAGATGGTTGAAACTGAAGGTTGGATTGAACCTAAATAAATAAATAAATAAATAAATAAATAAATAAATAAATTTGCACTGAAAGCTAAATGGACATGAAGTTAACGAAACCACAGAAATTTGGTTCTGTCTTTGGTCTTTGAGGACAACAACCTCCTAATTAATACACAATTGTCAGACTGTATCTGACTGTATAAAGGACATTATTCATAATAACACTCTCTGGTGTTTATAACAGTTTATAATCACACCCTCCAGTGTCACCCAAATGAGGATAAGGTTCACTTTTGAGTCTGGTTCCTCTCAAGGTTTCTTCCTCTTCCATCTAAGGGAGTTTTCCTCACCTCAGTCACCTCAGTCACCTCAGGCTTGTTTATTGGGAATAAATACAAACACATATAAATATAAGTATAATATTAATCTTAATTTTGTTTTTATATTGATCATTGTATAATATTAAACTATATTAACTGTACTATATTTCTTATGTTCTGTAAAGCTGCTTTGAGACGATGTCCATTGTTACAACCCAGTCTAGTGTTGGGCTGCACAGAGTTATAGCTCGGGATTCAGTGATTAGATACCTTTATAAATACCAAAAGGAACAACACACAGTAGAATTTCTAGGTAAGTGCATTTGTGTATTATTTACAGATGACAGTATACTGGCGTCTCTTCAAGGTGGGCCAAGGCAAAAAAAATAAGCAAAAAGGTCTAATAGTGAGATAACTATCCTTACCTAAAAGCAAAGAAAAGAAAAATACAGTGGATCTTCCCTAACTCCCTACCAAAACACACAGGGGAAAAAGGAACCCACTCCCAGTGGGTTCACTGTTTCACTGCCAGTGAAAGAGTGACAAATTTTTACAGTGAAATAAATGTATATATACAAAAGTGTAACACAACAACAAATCCAAGGGTAAACCAAGCTCGGAGTCAAAAAACAGGCAGAGGTTAATACCAGAACAAGAACAATCACAAAACCACAATAATCCAACCACCACAACACAGCAACCACCACTACTAACACCCTCCCCCTTCTTCTTCTGCTTCCTCTTTACAGTATATAGTCGATTAGTGATGATGTCATCAACATGGGGGCAGGATCAGGGCAGGCTAGGGCAGGCTGGAAACTCTGGCCTAGAATCAACCTGCACACAGACATTTACAATAACAGAATACACTACACCCTTTTCACGGGTCGTAACACCATTGTTAAAAGTGCTATACTGTACAATTAAACTTGACTTGAATCGAATAGAACATACATGGGCCGATATTAACAATGATGATACACACAAACACGCAAAAAGAAACAGAAATGAAGCTAAGGAAAAACTGCATGCAGGAGAGAACGGCTTAGGGTGTAAGAACCTAGTGAATGTAGTGAACAGTGTGAGGTTTAAGATGGAGCCTGGATCACTTGGGCATGTGTTAAAGCTGCATGTGTAAAAGTGACAGGACTCATGGGTGACAGATGGAGATAAGGAACTGATATATCTACAACACATAGAGAAAGTGTGGATACACACACATACACACACACACACACACACACACACACACATACACACACACCTACACTCACACATTTTAAACAGCACTATTCCTGTAAATTTTAGCCTGACTCTCATGTGTGCTTAAGTTCCTTTGCAAAAGTTTTACTCTTAGCCCTCAACCAAAAAAAGAAGACACATTTTTAGAAAAGAATTCAGCCAGAGATGGCGAGTGCTGAGCTGAAGGGCAGAGTAATGTGTCTGCATATCGGTTTTGTTTATTTGAAAAGCTAGCGGTCCATTTCTCTGTGCGTTATAAATGAAACTCTTACAGGGGAACAGCAGCAATAACACAAACACGCAGGGACCTGAGGCTAAGCAGTGAGACATGCTGACCCTGCACACACACACACACACACACACACACACACACACAGGTCAGAGCCAGCTCTTCTGGAGGAGAACGAGAGGAACATATGGAGTCCAGCGTCGACCACTGTGTCTGAAAACGCCTTTTAGCCATCTATGTACTGACAGCTGGAGGTCATTAGCCTGAAGGCTCAGAGCTGAGTTTATTCCTCTCTCTCTCTCTCTCTCTCTCTCTCTCTCTCTCTCTCTCTCTCTCTCTCTCTCTCTCTCTCTCTCTCTCTCTCTCTCTCTCTCTCTCTCTCACACACACACACACACATACACAGATATGCCCCATTATAATATATACCAATAATAACACACACATCGCTAATCATATGCATACACACTCACACGTGATAACATTCATACACTCAAACTAACCAACATACACACACCTACAGATATACACACATAACCACAAATACACACACACACACACACACACACACACAAATTTGTACTTATATTTACATTTACACAAATGTGCCTCAAAATAAACCCTCAATAACACACGCACACACACCTACAGACACACACAAACACAGACACACATTTGTGATTATATTTACATTTACACAGATGTGCCCCAATATATACCTTCAATAACACGTACACACACACCTACAGATATACAAACATAAACACACACACCTACAACTACACATTTGCTTATTTAGATACACACACACACACATTTACAAGACATGCCCAATATATATAACCTGAATAACACACACACTGATAAATGAAAGAAAAGAAAGACAAACACACACACAAACACACACACACAACTCAAAGTGGACCTCTGAAGTGTGTGTCTTCTCAATTTGTGGACAATTATGTCCTTTCTCATGAGGCTGAGGAGACTCAGTGCAGCAGGGGAACCACTTCAGAGTTAAAGATGGAGAGTCTCATGTTCAGCACAGACAGTGAAACTAAACTGTGCTTGGTGTGAGAACCATTACACACTCTCACACAAGGTTTGGATTGTAGAACACACACACATAATAATAATAATAATAATAATAATAATAATAATAATAATAATAATAATAATAATAATAATAATAATTATTATTATTATTATTATTATTATTATTATTATTACTATTTTATATATATATATATATATATATATATATATATATATATATATATATATATATATATATATATATATATATATATATATATCTTGCAAATTAGCAAAGCTGTCTATATACGCTGATCATCCGTCACATTAAAACCAGTGACAGATGAAGTCAATAATATTCAATTCAATTCAATGTATTTGTGTAGCGCGTTTAACAAAGGACATTGTTTTAAAGCATCTTTACAGATGTATAGTAACAGAATAAAAATTGTAAGGTTTAAAAAGCAAGTTACTATTTATCTCTAACATCTATCTCTAATGAGAAAGTGTGTGCCGACAGTCAGTGTGTAGTCAGTGTGATGCTCTGGATGGACGATGTTCTGCTGGGAAAACTCAGGTCCTGGAATCATGTAGATGTTACATTGACACGTTGGACCTACCTGAACACTGCTGTGGACCAACTGCACTCCTTCATGGTAAAAGTTTTCCCTAACACTATTGGACCCTATCAGCAGGATAATGCTCCCTGCCACACTGCAAACATTGTTCTGAGGAACACGATAGGTGTCGACTTGACCTCCAGATTCCTCTGATCTTAATCTGATCGTTTTTGACAAGCAAGTCAGATCCATTGGGGCTCCACCTCACAGCTTACAGGACCCGCTGCTAACATTTTAGTGCCAGAGAACAGCTTTAGATGTCTTCTGGAGTCCAGGTCTCAATTACTCAATGAGTCAGAGCTGTTTTGGTGGCATTATATCAAGCAGGTAGAATTAATGTTACTCCTGGAAATTATATATAAATGAATACAAATAGGTATTTTAGATATAGACATATAGAACACACACACACACACACACACACACACACACACACACACACACACACACACACAAACATACACTAGTTTAAACGTTTCGGGTGGTTTTTATGGTATGTTTGATCAGAGTACATTACAAGATAAATACTCTATAGGTTTACTACTTAATATGTTAGTATTAATTAATTAGCATAAACATATAAAATAGTATTTTATCGGCTCACTTACGTTAAAGTTTATACTCTTTTATATTTATGCCTAATTCTTTTTTCACTTTTTTTTACTATTTTATACGCCATAAAGACTGACACTTAATTTCATTGTACCATGGACAAAAGAAAATCTATCTATCTATCTATCTATCTATCTATCTATCTATCTATCTATCTATCTATCTATCTATCTATCTATCTACTTATGTCATGCATACATTTATATTTTTATATTTAATTTTTACTGTTAGCTGCATGACAAATAATATTAAAGTATTTGTAAATGTGAAACAAAAAGCTGGTGTTGGTAGTATTTTATTTTATTTTATTTTATTTTATTTATTAGAAGTGATATTTTTCACAAATAAAGTTGATACTGCATGAGAGATGAAAAGAAGAACACAAGATTAAATGAAATATTAAATGTAGCTGGAAGATGTACAGAGAAGTGCTGGAGCAGAACACTGCTGAGACACGAACACTACAGTCGAGGTGTTGTGTGTTGCGTGTTGTGTGTTGTTGCAGGTGCAGAGATGGACTGGTTTGAAGTGCACAGATTCTCTGTGACCTCTTTGAAATAGATCTGTGCATCTGACCCGGTCTTCGTGCAGCCAGAGAAAAAACAAATGCAAAACACAGCAGCCTTGACACCAGCGCTATATTATCCTGTCCTCTTCTTTAAACACACGGACCGCTGGGAAATGACAAAACAATGCAAGGAATCCAGCAGCGAAATCGGAAGATTTGCACAGCATTAATCACTGAGATCAAATATGACATGGCAGGCACGAGCTAACGACGACAATAATGTGTATGTTTAGTGCAGAGTGCAGGTTTATTAATGGATACGCAGGTGAGAGAGCGATGAGTAAGCGCAAAAGAGTTTGTGCTCAAAAGTAAAGTGCCGAGCTGTGTGTGTGTGTGTGTGTGTGAGTGTGAGTGAGTGTGTGTAAAAGAGCCTGTCTTTAATTGTGTGTATATACAAAGATTAGAGTGTGTGTTAATAGATTCATGTGTAAACACAAATGAAGAGATCGATTTCAGACCCAAAAATGGCCGCTTGGGCTGTTTTAAGCTCTGGGCCATCACTTTATATGGAAACCATGACAACACGTGTAACCTCACGTTATACACGTTGTACATAAGTGATACGTTAACGATTTATTAGAACGTAGTTACAAATCATTTGTATACTGTTGTGAAGATGTAATAACCAAAAACGAGTCACGGCTATCATGCTACAGCTAGACATGCAAACACGTGCTTGCTCAGAAAAAAACGTGAAGTTAAGCAACTGGATAGTTTTTCAATCTCAAGTCAATTCAGTTTTATTTATACGATGCTTTTAACGACGGACGTTGTGGCAAAGCAGCTTTACGGGAATATAAAAATTCATAAATGATACATTTCAAGCAGCAAACTTCTAAATGATAGATTTTACATTTCAAATTTCAAATATTTGAAGATAAAATCTCAAGAATAATTGTATCTTAAATAATTGTAAATAATTGTATTTAAAAATAATTTTCTTTCCAATTGAAAATCTCACAGGGGGGCACGGTGGCGTAGTGGTTAGCATGTTCGCCTCACACCTCCAGGGTTGGGGGTTCGATTCCCGCCTCCGCCTTGTGTGTGTGGAGTTTGCATGTTCTCCCCGTGCCTCTGGGGTTTCCTCCGGGTACTCCGGTTTCCTCCCCCGGTCCAAAGACATGCATGGTAGGTTGATTGGCATCTCTGAAAAATTGTCCATAGTGTGTGATTGCGTGAGTGAATGAGAGTGTGTGTGTGTGCCCTGCGATGGGTTGGCACTCCGTCCAGGGTGTATCCTGCCTTGATGCCCGATGACGCCTGAGATAGGCACAGGCTCCCCGTGACCCGAGATGCCTGAGATAGGCACAGGCTCCCCGTGACCCGAGATAGTTCGGATAAGCGGTAGTGAATGAGTGAGAGAGAGAGAGAGAGAGAGAGAGAGAGAGAGAGAAAATCTCACAAATAATTTTATTTCAAATATAAATGTTCCAAAAATAATAAGTTACAAAATTTCAAGCAACAAAAAATTATACATTTTTTAATTTAATTTTTAAGCTCCGTCCTAGTACCATTTTCTGAGCGTATTTAAAAGTTCTGTAATAAAACTATTTCAAATAAGGAAACACTAGGTTTACGAAAGACAAATCAATTTTAGAAAACTGACAAGAGGAAGCTTTGTGTGTGTGTGTATGGGTCTCTACATCCTCTTATCTGAAATATAAGACCTTCTTTATGAGATTTACTGCGAGTTCTGACATCTTTCTACATCACAGCTATCATTCACAGCTATCATAGTAGTCTGTGCTACAGTAGCTCTTCTGTGGGATCAGACCAGACGGTCCAGCCTTCACTCCTCAGGAGCTTTAGTAAGCCTTGGAAACCCATGAGACAGTAAAATTACTGGAGCAACAGATTTATTAGGAAAACTTTAAACAGTAGGATTCATCATGACAAAAAAATCTGTGTGTGTGTGTGTCTGTGTGTGTCTGTGTGTGTGTAAGAGAGCTGACCCTCAGTACAGGATATCTTATTTTAGCTACAGAGACATGGATGGAGGAGTGGGAACAAGAGTGATAGAGTGTTTCGCGATGGCGAGAATGCAGACAGGAAAAGGTATGCAATATGAGTGTGTGTGTGTTTGTGTGTGTGTGTGTGTGAATAGACACCGAAAACTCTATGAAACTTTTGCTTTTATTTTTTGTCAAAGAATTTCAGAGAACACATCACTGTGTGTGTGTGTGTGTGTGTGTGTGTGTGTGTGTGTGTGTGTGTGTGTGTGTTATTCTGGATATATATATGCAGTACATATTTATATTTCGCATGTCTGTGTGAATGTGTGTGTGCCTCTATATATAAGTGTATGTGTGTGTGTGTGTGTGTGTGTGTGTGTGTGTGTGTGTGTGTGTGTGTGTGTGTGTGTGTGTGTGTGTGTGTGTGTGTTAATAGACACCGAAAACTCAATGAAACTTTTCCTTTTATTTTTTGTCAAAGAATCTCAGAGAACACATCACTGTGT
The DNA here is from genome assembly GCF_030014155.1 of Tachysurus vachellii. NCBI lineage: Eukaryota > Metazoa > Chordata > Actinopteri > Siluriformes > Bagridae > Tachysurus > Tachysurus vachellii. The sequence goes on from NC_083467.1 coordinate 24,423,961, forward strand.
GTGTGTGTGTGTGTGTGTGTGTGTGTGTGTCTGTTATTCTGGATATATATACAGTATATATATATTTCGCATGTCTGTGTGAATGTGTGTGCCTCTATATATAAGTGTGTGTGTGTGTGTGTGTGTGTGTGTTAATAGACACCGAAAACTCAATGAAACTTTTGCTTTTATTTTTTGTCAAAGAATCTCAGAGAACACATCACTGTGTGTGTGTGTGTGTGTGTGTGTCTGTTATTCTGGATATATATACAGTATATATATATTTCGCATGTCTGTGTGAATGTGTGTGTGCCTCTATATATAAGTGTATGTGTGTGTGTGTGTGTGTGTGTGTGTGTGTGTGTTATTCTGGATATATATATACAGTATATATATATTTCGCATATCTGTGTGAATGTGTGTGCCTCTCTATATAAGTGTGTGTGTGCGTGTGTGTGTGTGTGTGTGTGTGTTTGATGTATTTGGGGACATGTTCATATATACTTACAGGACCTACGTTTTTAAATCACACTTTCTAACACTTATTATATATATTTTTTATTTCTCTGTGAGGAAGAATCTTCTACACTAAAAGACATAAAGAAATAAAAAATAAATAAATAAGAATGATATTACATTGAATTGATTTTATATGCTTCTATATCTGTCTTTTTCAGCAAAATTGCATCGATGAAACTGAAACCCATTACAAGAAAGGAGTTTGTCCCTAAAGCTCTATATTAGTCTGAATAGTGTAAATAATCTTGAACCAAATGAACAAATAAGACGTCATTAACTTAATTATTATTCATCTGTTGTTAATGTCTGTCCATCTATGAGTCTGTTTGCTGTTAATGTAAAGTTTACTCTTCATTAGTTCCTGATGTGTTAAGGATTAGCCTATGCATTAACTCATCATTATGAAAGCATTAGTGAAGCGTTATAGCGCAGCAATGAAGTCTCCGTTCTGATTGGTTCACACGTTTTGATTAGTTGTCATTAGTTTTCATGATTCCTTTATGAAAGGAAGCAGCTGGCTAACAGTCAGTCATGTTACATGGTTGGGCTCTAAAGATAAAGGATTGAATAGAATTATGGCAGACACACGGCTCGGCTAGTTCAATTTCTACGAGATGAAGGAGATGATGGCGATGATGAGTGACGGGATTTTAGCATTGATCTGTTTGAGTCGAGTGTACAAATGAGGAGGTGAGAGAGCTGGACAGATGAAAGGACTAAAACTCTGCTGCATCGCTGTCTTTAGACAAAGTGAAGGCGAAATCACATTGGTAACATTATCAGTAAGCATTGTGGGTAACGTAGGAGAGTAAAAATAGACCAGGGTTCTGGAGCCATAATATAAAATAAAAGTACTCAAAAACTCACTCTCACTCACTCATTTTTACCGCTTATCCGAACTACCTCAGGTCACGGGGAGCCTGTGCCTATCTCATCGGGCATCAAGGCAGGATACAGAGTGCCAACCCATTGCAGGGCACATACACACACTCTCATTCACTCACACACTACGGACAATTTTCCAGAGATGCCAATCAACCTACCATGCATGTCTTTGGACCGGGGGAGGAAACCGGAGTACCCGGAGGTAACCCCCGAGGCACAGGGAGAACATGCAAACTCCACACACACAAGGTGGAGGCGGGAATCGAACCCCCAACCCTGGAGGTGTGAGGCGAACGTGCTAACCACTAAGCCACTGTGCCCCCTACTCAAAAACTAAATAACAAAATAAATCCAGAATTACATACTGATAAAGAAAATCTGGAAATTGTTCAGGGTGGATTTATTTATTTATTTATCTTCTTTTTCTTCTGCTTATTATTATTATCATTATTATTATTATTATTATTATTATTATTATTATTATTATTATTATTATTATTAATTAATTAATTAATTAATTAAAAATTAATTAATTAACTAACTAATTAATTAATTAATTAATTAAGTGACTAATTAATTTATTTATTCTACTTCTTTTTCTTAAGCTCATTATTATTATTATTATTATTATTATTATTATTATTATTATTATTATTATTATTCATTAATTAATTAATTAAATAAATAATTCATTATATTTATAAACATCGTATCAAAAAGCCAGTAATTACACACATATCCACACATGTACAATGGTTAACGTGTTGATCTACTGATTAGAAGGTTTAGAGTTTTAATCCCAGGTCAACAAAACTGTCCCTGGTGGGCCCCTGAGCAAGGCCCCTAACCCTCAATTGCTCAAAAAAAAAAAAGATGAAATGTAAGATGCTCTGTCAATGTAAAAATATTCCATGTAAATATCTCACTTTTTTGAAGATAAATCCTTTAACTTTGTGGTCTGAGCGCTGGGTCAGCCATGATACAGCTCTACTAGGCTGAGATGGATAAGGGCCTTGCTCAGGGAGCAAGTGGAGGAGCTTGAACCCCAATCTTCCAATCAACAACTCGGAGCCTAAACCACTTGAGCCACCACTGCCTTAGAGTCACAGCACACACTCACATACACATAACTGCAGTTTGACCTTTTTTGCCAAACCATAAATCATTTAAATCATCTCAACACTGCTGATTTTCTTCCCGTTTCGAGTCTGGGACAAAACCATAAACTCAAATCGCTCTTGTAAATGCCAGCATTTGGTGAAAACAGATGAAATATGAGTTTCCTGAATGGTAGACAGGTTTGCAGACGTTTATGTAATGGTTTTAAAAGGAAGCGGGTCGTGCCTTTCGCCCCCGCTGCATAAACTTTCTCACCGGCTTTCACTTGTTTTGTCCCCACAATGGCACACTGACTTCTTTTTTGTTTTTCTTAAATAAGAAGCACTTTGTCTAATCGCAGAGTGAAAGGTTGAGAGCGTCCAGCATTTCTGCACATGAAATATAGAACATACAGTATGTACGCTGGTCGGCGCTGCTTTTGCGATCATCTTTTTTGTTTGCACTGTCTTTTGTCCTGCACTGTTTGCACCAGGTTGCACAGATGCACTTTATGTGGCTTTATGACAGCGTTATGAAACGTCATCTCATTTCACTGTATATTGCAACAGCTATATATGGTTGAAATGACAATAAAAACTTCTTGACTTGACTTTAAATATAATAAAATTTAAATTGAAGTGAATATCTCTGTTGCGGGGGGGCACGGTGGCTTAGTGGTTAGCACGTTCGCCTCACACCTCCAGGGTTGGGGGTTCGATTCCCGCCTCCGCCTTGTGTGTGTGGAGTTTGCATGTTCTCCCCGTGCCTCGGGGGTTTCCTCCGGGTACTCCGGTTTCCTCCCCTGGTCCAAAGACATGCATGGTAGGTTGATTGGCATCTCTGGAAAATTGTCCCTAGTGTGTGATTGCGTGAGTGAATGAGAGTGTGTGTGTGTGTGCCCTGCGATGGGTTGGCACTCCGTCCAGGGTGTATCCTGCCTTGATGCCCGATGATGCCTGAGATAGGCACAGGCTCCCCGTGACCTGAGGTAGTTCGGATAAGCGGTAGAAGATGAATGAATGAATCTCCGTTGCACATTATTAAAGTTACACAGAATTTATATTGAAGAACCCTTTTTTTTTTACTTTAAAAAAAAAAAAAAAGACATTTTAACTAATTGCAATATAAATAAATAATTGCTAATTCAAAGAAAAGCTGCAATTATCTAACAGCACGTCATAGCATTTTGTGTACAACTAGAACACCATGTTAAAGTTAATATAGTACAAATAATTAAAATACGAGTTTGTATGTTTGGATAACATCCCAGAACGCATAACAGATCTTCAACAGAGTGTTGTGTTTGTCCAGCTTTTAGGGAATGATGTTTGAAACCTGTAGGCGTGGCCAGAGCGGGTCAGCGTTCTACCCTGACCCCGTGACCTTCGGCACTCCCTGTGTGGACAGACTCAGTAGGGACAAAACGTCTCTGAATGCTTTTCGTAAACACCGGTGTAGTCTGGAAGACTTTAAACGTTCCTCTCCTGGGGATTCTAAAGTAAGACAGGAGTGTGTAATCAAACACATACTCTCAGCATGTGTGCTATTTCTCAATAGTATTGATGTGCATTCTTTAGACAAGTTTGTGTTCAGACCTTGTGTTTTGTTTTTTCCCCAGAGTTGGTCATTACTCTTTACTGAAAGCCATTGGTACGTGTGTGATATTTTTACGAGAAGGCGTCTGGAAGTGTTTACGTGACAATGATTTGAATCACTAAGTTTTTAATTTCTAAAAAAATTTAAGTCATTTTTAAACAATGTTAACATCAAATAACATTTGTGTGTGTGGGTGTGTGTGGGTTTGTGTGCGTGAGAGAGAGGGAAAGAGAAAGAGAGAGAGAGAGAGAGAGAGAGAGAGAGAGAGAGAGAGAGAGAGAGAGAGACGTTTGGGATTAGTCCATTAGTAGTACACTTGTGTGAGGAGTGTGAAACCATTTGGGATTTAGTCTGTGTCTTTAACACAGATTCTCTAATATGAAGCCATTTGGGATTTAGCCAGTGTCTTCAGAGAAATATATATAAATAAGAAGCAGCAGGGATTCAGCTGCTGTCATGATTATGAACTACTGAGACTCATAAATGACTTTATAGCCCATCTAGTGGACTTATCTAGAGAGTAGAGAGCCATCTAGGACTCAACAAGGGACTTTTACACTTTATGCGTGCATCTGAGATTGTATACTGTGACACTGCATTCGATTCAGTACCTAGCGCAATTGATTCATTTCCTACTGAATTCGACCCGATACCTACTACATTCGTTTCAGTGCTTAATACATTCGATTCAGTATCTAATGCATTCGATTCAGGGCCTATTGCATTCAGTTCAGTTCCTATTACAATTGATTAGTACATACTGCAACTGATTCAATTCCTACTGCATTCAATTTAGTACCTAATGCATTTGATTCGGTACCAACTGCATTTGATTCAGTACCTCATATATTCGATTCAATATCTACTACAATTGATTCAATACCTGTTACATTCAATTCAGTACCTACATGTAGTACATTCGATTCAGTACGTAATGCATTTGTTTCAGTGCCTATATTATTCAATTGAGTATCTACTATATTGGATTTAGTATCTACTACAACTGATTCAGTACCTATTACAATCGATTTATTACCTACTGCTCACCATTGTGGGGGGCACGGTGGCTTAGTGGTTAGCACGTTCACCTCACACCTCCAGGGTTGGGGGTTCGATTCCCGCCTCCGCCTTGTGTGTGTGGAGTTTGCATGTTCTCCCCGTGCCTCGGGGGTTTCCTCCGGGTACTCCGGTTTCCTCCCCCGGTCCAAAGACTGCCTTGATACCCAATGACTCCTGAGATAGGCACAGGCTCCCCGTGACCCGAGGTAGTTTCAGATGAGCGATAGAAAATGAATGAATGAGTGAGTGAGTGCTCACCATTGCCATTTCTGATTCTAGGCCTTCTTCTCTGCCAGTCCCGTCACATTACTGGATGATGTCCACTGGCTCCATACCACAGAATCTCAGCAGAAGCAGTAGATCATCTCACCGGCTAGTTTATGAACATTGACAATTCTGACGTATGATATGATCTATTTATATAACAGGAAGCAGATTAGAATTCAAATTTTTAGAACACTAACAGTACTAGTGGTTTCTAGACTCTACAGTATTTAAAATGTAAAGTTTTCTCATTAATAAATGTGTCTAAGAAGCAGCAGATCAGGGTGTGTTTATTACTTTATACTCTTTCAATTGCTCTGTTTGTCCAAATGGGACAGATTCGATTTGGGGTAAATGCTTATAGGGTGTAGTTGTCATGGTTATGCCGAAATAGACGCTGAACTACATTACCCACGAACTCCAGCATGTCACGTGACTATGTCACATGTCACTGATCGCTCACATTTGTTTCATCTAACACTCATTATAAGCATTTCTATTTAAGTTCTTTTACTATGAGTTTCTTTATCAAGCTGTTGTTGTTGTTATTGTCGTCATATGTGCTATAGTCTCACTCATAGTCTTTGTTTTTTCCCTTGTTTTATTGTTCATGTTTTTTCAGTTTGGTTTGGACTTTGGACTTGGTTTGAAATTATTTCTAACACCAACCTCCAAAGTCCAAGTACCAAAGAAAGAATTTGACTCTGCTGTAATGTGTATGTGACAAAATAAAGGCTTCAATTCTAATAGCAAGCTCAGGGGCGTAGATTACGTGGGGGACACGGGGGACATGTCCCCTGCACTTTTTATAAAAAGTAAATTAATAAAAATAATTAATAAAAATAATAAAAATAATTATTAATAAAAATTAATAAAAAGTCCCCCTCACTTTTTTAGTGGAGAGTTGTGTTCACCACATGTTGCGGTTTTAATGGAGCAATGTATATAAATGCAGAGTGATTTAAAATTCAAAGAGACAAGAAAGTTTAAGATCGTCTATACATGACGTTCACGGCAATCAGTCACTCACTTGTCACGTCATCATCACGCGCCCCCCAGTACTGTAGCTCGAGTCGCACCCGCGGTCCAGCATTCGGCTACGATGAGCTCAAAGCGGCAAAAAAAGGCTTCACTCCTTTTTTATAAAAATGTCAAGCAGTGTAAGTTGGCATATGGTATCCGAATTGTGTTGCACAATTTTTAGTAACTCTGCCTGTTGCTCTTGTTGAATAATTAGCAAGTTTTAATTTAAAGGATTATAAGGAAAAATAGCTGCTTTGACAAACGTTATATAAACTCATTTATAACGTCTTTTGTTTTAACAAGTGTGTTATCAAAACCCTTCAAATAAGAATAAAGATAATGTTGAACTGAGATTTTACAGCATGTTTAACTCTGCCAATTCTACATCATATCAAGTATGTGTCACTGCATGTACACGACAGAGACGAGGACAACGAATAGTGACATTAAAGATGTCCTTTTAAGGGTACTGTCCCAGTGGCAAGCTGTTCTATTTCTTTCTTTCTTTCTTTCTTTCTTTCTTTCTGTTTTATAATCATATATAATCATAACGCATATAAAGCATGATTAAAAAAATCATGATTAAAAATAATACCTGTCATTTATACAAGGGTTAACGGAAAAAAAAACAGATAACACTAGACATTTCGTCCCCCCCACTTTTTAAATGATGGCTACGCCCCTGAGCAAGCTGTCTGGTGTATGTAAACCATGTCACACGCTATATACTCTAGGTTTTAGCTCAGTTACTTTATACTCCAGGTAGCACATTTATAGGACGTTCGTCGGGATTCAATGCTTGACTCGCACTAAATATCCAAGAGGAAGTTGTTTGGTGTATATAAATGACTCCCCCTATATTTTCCTGCACTGACTGCATGCAATGCACCCCGGATTTGAACCAGTGACTTTTAAGCCATTTGTGACTTAACCGGTGTTTGGCTCTATATTATGCACAATATGTACAGTATAATAAGGAGCATCTGGGTTGTGTCTATTGTTTTATACCTTTAAACCGGTGACTTGTGTACTCAGTGCACTATGTCCAATAGGAAGCCATTTGGGAACACACTAATGTTTTTTATTCTTTGTGTCATACATTATATGTCTATTAAAGGTGGGGTCTCCGTTGTTTGAAAAATGCTTCAGAAAACTGAGTCGGGACACCAAACAAAAAAAAAAATCAAAACAAACGTGTAGCCAATGAGCAGAAAGGGGCGTGTCTTGTCAATATGGGTGGAGAGAGTGTTCAGTGCGCATGTGTGACATTAGCAGAAAGCGGTTTTAACATTGACATGGAGGATAAAAACAAAGAAAGAAAGCGAAGAAAGACTTACGATAAGGTAAGAAGTAGGACGTGTTAATATAGGATCAGCTTTCCAGCGCTGGAGAGAACTGAAGGAGCAGGAAGTTGGTCACATATTCATAGATTGGAGTTTCCTGAGTCAATAACTCCTGAGCTAAACGCTGTTACTACACAAATAACACCTCTTTTCTATCGTAGTAATGTAGAGACGCAGCTACAACCGTGTTTTGTGTAGTAACAGTGTTTAGCTCAGGAGTTATTGACTCGGGAAACTCCAATCTGTGAATATGTGACCAACTTTACTTAAGACGCCGAGGCGCTTTTTTCCTTCTCGATAGGTGAGTAACGTTGGTTTTGCTTTGTTACACAGAACTAATATATGCCTTTGTCCTTTACATGATTATGCTTGTGTGTCATTTTTACTTGTTTGTTTACCTGCAATCGTATTGTTCTTCCCTTCAGCTATGATAAAGACACATTTCTTTCCATTAGTTGCCTGGGTTACGTATGTATGTGTGGGCGGAGCTATCAATACAGGGGTGGGACCCATTTGGGTTAGGGGCGTGTTTGTTTTGGTGATTTCAAATGTCAACATTGGCTTCCAAACAACGGAGACCCCACCTTTAAAGAGCTGTTTGGGATAAATATACTCCTTAAAGTGCTCCTCCTTGAAGGTGTGGGGTTTGACCTATATAACATAAAAAGTCATTTGAGATTCAGAATTTCTTGTTCACAAAACTGCAGACAAAGAACCACAATGAATGAATGGTGACAACAGTTAATTGTAATGCTTAACCATAAGTGATAAGTTTATGGCTATGGATTTGAGAATTTCATTAATTTAAGAATTTCTGAATCTATTCTGGGATTTTAATGCAAACACTGGCAGCATTTTAACTAGCCACTCTTTGCAAATGTTGTTGGTCAGAGAAGACTTTCAGAACTGTATGTCAGCATCAAAAGACTACATCAAGTTCCATTCCTGTCAGATAAGAACAGGAATCTTGGGCTTAAGTGTGAACACGATCACCTAATCTAGACAGCTGAAGTTCGGGCAAAACGTCCAATGATTTTCTAGGTGTTCCTATTAAAGTGGCCAGCGAGTGGATATATTATATAATAGAAGCCTTATATACTATTCACTTTGCGATTAGTGCCCTAAAGATCAAGACAATAGTCTGTCAATGATTTATTAGACTAGTTATCCCATGATGCCTGTAGGTATTTTTGAGCATGTGTACAACCTAGAGCACATTTTTCCAGCAAGCATGTGTGTGGAGAAAGGGAAAAGTGTGTAAAGGAAAGAAAGTGTGTGTGTGTGTGTGTGTGTGTGTCGTCTCATCTCCTGCCATGCCTGTATGGCCTTCACAGCTCAGTCTGTTAATAATCACCCTCAGTACGCTCACTAGCTCACACTCACACTCTGTCTCTCTCCTTCTCACACACAAAAAGCGAAATTTATCATATTTTACACTCATAGCCACACACAAACTCGGTCTTATCATCTCTGCTTAACACAAACCCCCACTCTATCACACAGCATGACACACACACACACAGCATCCTGACAAGGCAGCAGGAAGTGATGGGCCTGAGAAAATCCTTCCTCAGTCACGTATCACCAAAGGGACATCTGAGTGGTGAAGTAATCAAGCGACAGCTGTCAGTGAACGTCGGAAAGCATATTGATGGGAGAGACAGGTGTTGCTGTGCGTTGGGAATAGTAGACTGTGTGTGTGTGTGTGTGTGTGTGTGTGTGTGGGGAGGGGGTGTTCATGTGAGATATGACGACACCAACTTGTTCATGCCAATTTGTCAAACCCCACGTACCCACCCGGGCCGAAAAGGTGCCAAGGTTTACACCTCATCTCATCTCATCGCATCTCGTCTCGTCTCCTCCTTGCAAAAGACACTCCGGCACTTTCATGTCTCAGACTCCCACGTGCTCGTTCCCGGCGCGTGATTTTTCACGGGAAGGTGTCAAGGTACCCGCCGACACTCGAGCACGTTTCGCCATTAAACGCGAGCGTGATGATCGGGGCGAGATCCAGTCGGAGGTGGTAATTAATGTACCAGAGCAGTTATTTATACCGTAATGTGCAGAGTTTTGCTAGTCAGTCGTTTTGCATGCCTCGCTTGGCTCGAGCATGGGGAGGAAGAGCGCACGCGGGTGCCGTAAATGGATTCCGCTCTTTTGTTAATTACACGTAGGAGCGCATTAAACGAGTTAGAGCACGACACAGACGCACGCACAGAGAGAAGCCTGGACGTGGAAAACATCAGAATTAAAAGCTGAGTCTTAAACGACTCCTCACTCCCCAGAACCAGAGTATATACAGTAACAATTTCTTGCATCCTATATATAAGTGCATTTAAATATTCTTAAAACTGAATTGCTTTAATCAAGTACCTGTATATATATAATTCTTATTAGGAGTGTAAACAAATAGAAATGCATTATTCAGAATGAACAGATGATGCGTTCTAATACACACATACACAAATACAGACAGGAAAAGGAAGCACAGTACAGACAGACAGACAGACAGCTTTATACTCCTCAGGTTAGTGCAACGTTTTTATTTCAATGTGCACGTGAGCATGCAGCAAAATATGAAGATTGCATTTATAAATATTTATTTAAATTGCATCAGATGCATCAGAAAATACTGAAGCCACCAAAATGAAAACTCCATATATTCTGTATTAAAAACACGAATCTTGGTCAACCAGTTCATCATACATTCACTTTCAAAATTCTCTCAAACTACTAAAACAGTAATCAAAATAAGCTTCTTCAACCCTAACACTAGCAGCAATTCTCACACGCACTGACAAATAAAACACTACCAACTTGGTGCATTAAAAAAGGGGTGAATTTTTTTTTTATGTTAGTCACATACACAATCTGGCAGTACGACGTGCAATGGAATGCTTTTTTTTATATATATAAATCAAATGAAATAATAATAGTACAGAAATAGTATAGTAAAAACAGAATTTAAAACATTTTGAAGATCGAAATCAAATAAAAAATAGCTGTTTAAAACAGAGACTTTTTTTTATATATAAAATACAGAATAAGAATACAGAACAGTGACTGATGATATCAATAAGGTGTTATAAATATAAAGTATTGAATAATTTTTCACATAAATCTGTATTTTATTACAGAATCACACCTATTTCACTATTTTGACTCAAATAAGGTATGCTGCGATTTGCTTCAAAATTCTTTATTTATTTTATTGTAAAAAAAAATGAATCCTTGTCTTACTCACCGTTTTCAAACCTTTTTGACCTGTTTGTACTTTGCCTTGACCCATTGTATTGAATCTGTCTGCTGTTCCTAACAAACCTCTCACTTGCACTTGCATTCTCATTATGTGACAAAACTACCTAACTAACATCAGTGCAGCGCTCAGAACAACATAAAGTACAAGCACACAACAGTGTGAGAAGAGTAAAATAATTGCACACGACAATAAACACACAAGGAGTGTTTATAATACAATAAGCACGGTGGCTTAGTGGTTAGCACGTTCGCCTCACACCTCCAGGGTCGGGGTTCGATTCCCGCCTCCACCTTGTGTGTGTGGAGTTTGCATGTTCTCCCCGTGCCTCGGGGGTTTCCTCCGGGTACTCCGGTTTCCTCCCCCGGTCCAAAGACATGCATGGTAGGTTGATTGGCATCTTTGGAAAATTGTCCGTAGTGTGTGATTGTGTGAGTGAATGAGAGTGTGTGTGTGTGCCCTGCGATGGGTTGGCACTCTGTCCAGGGTGTATCCTGCCTTGATGCCCGATGACGCCTGAGATAGGCACAGGCTCCCCGTGACCCGAGGTAGTTCGGATAAGCGGTAGAAGATGAATGAATGAATGAATAAACACACAAGACCGTACGAACAAGACAACAAGACAAGTCTGTAAACTGTCATCTTTTCCCTAGTATGTATTTTACATATGATGGAGATCAGTAGTAAAAAGTGTCCAGTAACAGCATTATAAAGTCCAGCTGTGCAGTGATTCAGCTGTGCGGAGATGGTCATGTGTAGTTACCTTCATTATAACAACATACAGCACACAACGTAGAACATTTTGTCATCTGGGATACAACTAATGTCTTCTCTGTCTTCCACTATATTTCTAATATAAAGCAGTTTAGGATGTGAACTGTTTCCTGGTATTAGGAAAGAACAATGCATTAGTCTATGACACAACACATCATATACAGTGTTGTATACATTTGATAGGAAAATGTTTCACTATGAAGAATAAACCAAACCATAACTCATAACAACATAGTGTTTCCTACAATAAACCTAAAAGCCTTAGAACTCTTTAAAGTAAAACCCACTCTATAAGCGGAGGATTCCGATTTGTTTGTACATACATACAGTATATGCACTACATAGGATATGAAATAGTCATCTCACTGTCCAGCTCACAATTCTCTGCTTAAAGGTGGGGTCTCCGTTGTTTGAAAGCTAATGTTGACATCTGAAATCACCAAAACAAACACGCCCCTAACCCAAATGGGTCCCACCCCTGTATTGATAGCTCCGCCCCACACATACATACGTAACCCAGGCAACTAATGGAAAGAAATGTGTCTTTATCATAGCTGAAGGGAAGAACAATACGATTGTAGATAAACAAACAAGTAAAAATGACACACAAGCATAATCATGTAAAGGACAAAGACATATATTAGTTCTGTGTAACAAAACAAAACCAACGTTACTCACCTATCGAGAAGGAAAAAAGCGCCTCGGCGTCTTAAGTAAAGTTGGTCACATATTCACAGATTGGAGT
>NC_083467.1:24441501-24464001 GCF_030014155.1 Tachysurus vachellii
GATGTCCTTATTGTCCTGTGTTCAACCTCGTTTATTGTGTTTTGATGTTTATGAGGACAAACTATGTTAACTCTACTGTTAATGTGCTTTACTTCCTGCTCATTTAATCTTTATATAACGAAACCTACATAAAACGTTAAAATACAGTGTTGTAAATGTTCTTCGGTATAAAATTATTGTGCACAAAAATCTGTACACTAATAGTAACAGAAACTATAAACATTATACTGGCTTATAGTGCTTTAGGTGAGGAAAGTGTAATTCTCCAGGTTAAATAAGGAATAAAATGCTTTTGGGAGTGTTGTTAGGAAACTAATTAATGATCAGGTTGCCAGCCAGATGAACCGTTTCCACCCTAAAGATTTTTTTTTCCCCTGAAATTTATTCATGAACAACGTGACATATTTAGAATTGCATTTAATGTTATGGAAGAGCAAAAACATGGTCAAGAGCAAAAAATACACTCCGTCCAAAAACAGGTTATTAGGAACAGAAAGGCAGGATTGGTGAAAGCCAAGAACACGAAGGAACTGAACGGATAATTCAATATGCAAGTAACAACATGCTTATAAACAGAACACACTAATTAAATACAGTTGAACATGATCAGAAGGACGGAGACTGGGAACGAGAGATTGCAGGTGCTTGCTGGGAGTGTGAGTCCAGGTCGGTCATGTTTGTAATTCTGTGTGTGAGGGTGTGACAGGATCTGTTATTACATTATCATCAGCTTGTGCACTGACACTGGAGACTCCTTCCAACAACGTTACATAAATATTTCCACACAGAACACGTCCCTGTATCACTGACATTTCTGAATATGTTCACTTGTGTTTAGTTAGTATGTTCTGTCAGCGCTGGCTGTTGTTTACTACATAACAATGTATTTTGTATTAGTTTATTATATATAAAATATGAGGGAATATGTGGCAGTCAGACAGTCAGACAGACAGACAGACAGACAGACAAATAGACAGACAGGCAGACAGACAAATAGACAGACAGACAGACAGACAGACAAATAGACAGACAGACAGACAGACAAATAGACAGACAGACAGACAGACAAATAGACAGACAGACAGACAGACAGACAAATAGACAGACAGACAGACAAATAGACAGACATGCAGACAGACAAATAGAGGGTCAGACAGACAGATAGATAGACAGATATACAGGCTGACAGTCAAATAGACAGACAGACAGACAGACAGACAGACAGACAGACAGACAGACAGATAGATAGATAGATAGATAGATAGATAGATAGATAGATAGATAGATAGATAGATAGATAGATAGATAGATAGGCAGACAGTCAAATAGACAGACAGACAGACAGACAGACAAACAGACAGACAGACAAACAGACAGACAGACAGACAAACAGACAGACAGACAGACAGACAGACAGACAGACAGACAGAGAAATACCCCAAAACAACCCCAACCCCCTTTCCCGACCCCACTATACAACAATAATACTAATATATAACTAATACAACATAATTGGACTGGATACATAACAACATATGTATCCAATAAGAGGATACACAGAGGATACACGTCAGGATTCATTCTTCATTATTCAGATGTAGTGCACCTACATAGGGAAAAATAAAGCCATTTGGGATGCATCCAACACTTTCTATAGTGCACTTCATGACTAATATGGAGTTCTTTAGGTTTCAGCCTGCCAGATTCACCTTCCCTGCTGAGCTGCTGAGACAGAAAACTAGAGAAAAAGCCGCAGTGCGGTTTCTCTCACAGTGTAAATGTTCTACAGAAAATAAGCCCAGATTCTACTTTATTAATCACATCTGAAACTATGAGGCACTCCACAAGCAGCCTGAGTCTATCTACTGTGGAGAGAGAGAGAGAGAGAGAGAGAGAGAGAGAGAGAGAGAGAGAGAGAGAGAGAGAGAGAGAGAGAGAGAAGGAGTAAGTGAGAAAAGAAAGTGTTTTAGAGTGAGAAAAAAGGGAAAAAGGGAAAAGTTTAAATGAAAAGAAAATGACTGAGACACTGATTAATGTTCTAAAAACATCAGTTCTGTTATGCCTCTGTCCCATGTGTATGTGTGTGTGTGTGTGTGTGTGTGTGTGTGTGTGTGTGTGTGTGTGTGTGTGTGTGTGTGATTGTGTGTGTGTGTGTGTGTGTGTGAGCCAAGAATAGATTGGGATTATGGGAATAATCACAGTGGACCTAGGATCTCTCTCTCTCTTTCTCACTCACACACACACACACACACACACACACACACACATGCTAACCTTAATCAGACTCTGGCCTTATAACCTTTTATAGAATTATTGTGCTTTTAAAGAGAAATTATAAGGCATTATGTACCATGACATTCCATCATCATGTGTTACACCTGTAAGTACTGCTACATATAGAGACTTATGACAGTCATTAAGGAATTATGCATGCTACACTGTACATAACTGATTCATAGGAAGTACAGAACATCCAAATAATAAATCATGAACGATTATTAAACAAATAAACAAATAAATAAATAAGACTACATTCATTCATTCAATCAAAAATAACTTTGCGAGCAGGATTTACAATAACGGTAATGCAATTGTCTATTAAAGCATAAATAACAAGAAAGAAATGTCTCTCACACTTATACTGAGGACAAGACAGAAAATAAAGGACTGAACAGTCAACAACGGTAGTCATTTATTCCACTGTTTGTTACTGACACGCCTCAATCTGGGTACTGGGGCACTTTGGAAAAGTTCCTGAGTGATTATTACAACAGTGTAGTGGCATTAATTATGACAATTCTAACAGGATTTGAAGGCAGCATAAGTTAAGAATACAGATACAAATATTTGGAGCTCAAATAGCCACAGATAAAGAAAGTGGCGTTTAATTACAATGAAAACTTCTGTCATCTGATGAACCGTTCATGGACCAAATGCGACAACAGAAGCTTCAAGAACACACAAAGTGTAAAACCTCAAGGATCAATTCAGCGTCGCCTTTTTCACGAAACCAGGCTGATGACGTCACTGACATTTCGGTTCAAATTAAAACAATACACACTGACAAATTACTCCCTTCACTTACACGCCATGTAAACCTCAAAACTCAGTCAGCACCATTTCTTTTCTTTTTTTTTTTTTTTTTGCGAAACAAGGCCGACGATGTCAGTGAGACATCGCAGCGAGGCGTCAATGCACATCTGCTTTCATTCAGGCTGGAGTTCATTTCCCAGTGTCACACGCCGGGTTAATGGGCTTTAAAAGTTTCCAGCAAAGGGAAACCCCCACAGTCTCCGGATAAAAGCTTGGGAGGAACACACTCCTGTCCTTATAAGGCCAAGGAAAAGAGTCCTCTTCCTGCAACTCACAGAGACCTGTGGGATCCACTGTGATATGACACACTCTCTAGGTTTGGAGTGTGTGTGTACGGGGGATGGATTTTCAGTATCCCCATGAAAATGGATTTCACACTGAGAGGAAACGTGATCGCTGCAGGGGAGGCAGACGTGTGGGCTACACACACACACACACACACACACACACACACACACACACACACAGTGGAATGTGTGTAATGTCTGCTCTTAAACCTCAGATTGACCAAAAATGGAGGTGCAAACACTCATTTATCGCTTCCATATTCATTCATTGTTTATGGTTTGTTGTGTTTATTCTGTTTTTTTTTTTAAATAATTTTTATTACAGTGAATTAGATTTGACATTAAGGATGAACTTCTGTGCAAGTGCTTAGGAATAAAATACTCTGCGTCATACCGTCGTTGGAAAATCGACAAAATCCCTCCATCCTTTCCCAGAGTGGAAAATGACATCTTTTGGCAGTAATGATGTTGTAAGTCATCAGTGACTTGTGACTGTAGATTTTGGTGTGGCAGGACGACGTTAATAATAACAAGGCTCTCACGCTTGGCTTATGCTGTAAGCTACTATAAAATAGATTTATTATAGTGTTTTACATTTACCAGGGTTGCCAGGTTCCAGCAACATTTCCTGATACTATCACCAAAACTCTGGCCTTTGGAACAGGAGGACGTTTTCTTCTCTGAATTTTTTTCTCAGCCTGTCTCAGTGTGTGAAATACGTTTCGTATTTCATACATATTTCTGAAGTATAGACATGATCTGCTCCATACTACCCCATTTTCTCTCCCATCTTTGTAATATGCCTTAAAATGTTTTCGTCATAGACCCACCATGTGCACTTAAACCTAGCTTTATGTTAAAACATGTTGATCATTTAATTGTTATAATTAAATTAATCTCCTAGGGGGTCACGGTGGCTTAGTGGTTAGCACGTTCGCCTCACACCTCCAGGTTCGGGGTTCGATTCCCGCCTCCACCTTGTGTGTGTGGAGTTTGCATGTTCTCCCCGTGCCTCGGGGGTTTCCTCCGGGTACTCCGGTTTCCTCCCCCGGTCCAAAGACATGCATGGTAGGTTGATTGGCATCTCTGGAAAATTGTCCCTAGTGTGTGATTGCGTGAGTGAATGAGAGTGTGTGTGTGCCCTGTGATGGGTTGGCACTCTGTCCAGGGTGTATCCTGCCTTGATGCCCGATGACGCCTGAGATAGGCACAGGCTCCCCGTGACCCGAGGTAGTTCGGATAAGCGGTAGAAGATGAATTAATTAAATTAATCTCCTACAAAAACAAGATCTTGTTGGCTGGAAGGCTGTTGTTTAAAACTACCCAGATCTGGCAACCCTGTTATTACCAACATAATATGGTGAAAACCATAATGGTTTTTCCTTAAACTGTTTCCCCAAAGTCTGAATTTTTTAGAATGTCTGTATGCTGTAGCTTTACAATTTTTCTTTACTGGAACTAAGAGAATCAAACACTGCTCCAGCATGACAATTCCCCCATGCACAAAGCACAGAGCTCCATGTCAGACCTTATGTCTTTATATAAATCTATTTAATTTAAACTTCCAATTTAAATTCAATTCAAATAATGATGGTGATGGTGGTGAGGTGGTGAGGAAAAAGTCCCTGAGATGATATGAGGAAGAAACCTGGAGAGGAACCAGACTCAGAAGTGAACCTTATCCTCATTTGTGTGACACTGGACAGGAAATAATGTCAATGCAAATAATGTCTTTTTTTTTATAACTGTTTGTAGTGGAGTGGAATTAAAAAAAACGAGAGCTCCTGAGGAACTAACAGGTCAGAGGCATTTCCGAGTGCACAACAGACCCAAAGCTGACTGATGCAAACACTACAGTATGTGATAGTCTTCAAGCAGCCTCATTCACAGCAACATGGGGTGTCCATGAAGGTCTATACTAGCAGGGGTAGGGCAACAGGATTGACGAAGTAGGTCCGGAGGTAGAAGCACTAGGAACTCAGAACAGCACTCAGACTAGGAACTCAGAACACTGGGAGCCAGTGAGTGGCATGTATAGCTTGACAGAGAGAGAGAGAGAGAGAGAGAGAGAGAGAGAGAGAAATATTAGGTATGCTTGTAGTTTATCCCTGGAGACACAAGGCAGAGAACACCCTTGTTCCGGTAGTGTGTTTTCTGTCACTTGTCTTGTAATACTCACCTGGTTGTAATTGGTTTAATTATTATGTGTATTTATTTCCTCCCCGTTGCGGTTAGCTTCACAGAGTCCTCATTTTTTTGTCAGCTTCTGTGTTTCGGTTCCTGTTTCCTTATTTATTTTTTGTGTCTTGTTAATCAAAGCTCTGTTTTTATACGTAGATAGATTTTGTTATCCCTGCATTTGGGTCTACTTTTATCCCAGTGTTCCTTGACAGAAGGACTCTGCCACTACAGACCCAGCAGGATACTCCAAGCTTATTATCATTATTATTATTATTATTATTATTATTATTATTATTATTATTATTATTATTATTATTATCTCCCCTTGGTTTCGGTGGGGACACGGTCGGGTTCGAGTGAGCTGCGGAGGATGTCCCCCCCCTCCCTTTCAGGATGTGGGTCTATTCATGGCTTGGCTGGGGCTGTTGCACAGACGTTCAATCAGATGTGGACGTCACTCTTCCCTTTCCTCTCGGCTGCGGACATCACTCGGCCCTTTCTGCTTGCCGTGTTCCTCGCTTCCCCCTCCTGGATCATGGTTCCCTGGACATTGTTATGATGCGGGATTGGCGTGTTGGGAGTCGCGCTTCGAAAGGGGGGAACTGTCAGGACTTCTGCTTGGACATTCTCTGCCAGAACAATAGGGGGCGTTAGGGCACGTTAACCCTGCATTTAGGCCTACTTTTATCCCTGTGTTCCCTGACACAGCTACTTCTGCCTTTAGACTGGAGGAGGAAACCTGGAGTATAAAGAGGAAAGCCCCAAAGTACAAGGAGGGCATGTAAGCTCCAGGAGCCACCAAGCCACTGTCCCCCGATTAAGGTCATGTCTATGTATAATAACATGACCACGATGGTATCATGTTATAATACCATAATGCTACGGCATTTATAACCTTAGCATTATACACATTGTCATAATTAGTTATGAAATATCATGACACATTATATATCTTTATCACGCATTATGACACATAGTTACACATACTGTACTGTAAGAACAGGGTGATGGCCAAGAGGGAAGGTGTCAGTTGATCACTGGTTGAGTCCCTGTTTGTGCCTCTCAGTGGTGGCACATGTTGGGCTCTGGGTTTCAAGCCTCAGCACTGCCACTGTCGGGCCCCTCAGCATGGCCCTTAACCATCACTGCTCCAGAGGTGCTGTATCATGGCTGACCTTGAGCTCTGACCCCAACCTCTAAAGTTATACGGGAAGAAATAATTTCACTGTGCTGTAATGTGTATGTGACAAACAAATGCTTCTCCTCGTCTATATATACATTTCTAACCCATCTCATACTCTATACACTGTGCTCTTTATTGATTTTTTTATGCATACCATTATCTGTAAATATAATATATAGTGTCGTTATTTTATGTCTGTACCTTTGAGGGTCATCAACAGCCGGTAGCAAATTCCTTGTGTGTATAGAACGTACTTAAAGCTGATAGGTCAATAAAGCTGATTCTGATTTAGGTTTATAAACACATTACAAAACAGCACTACAATCTGTAAGGTCCTTTTGTCAGTAATTATAGAGAGATAAACAGAAAGTATTACTGAATTTTTTTGCTGTGTTTTCTTTTCGTTTTGTAAAAATAAACTTGAATTGAATTTTCTTGGAGAATGGGAAAATAATGTTATGCAGCAACATATAGGAACATCAAGAGAGGTGTCAAATCTTAGATTGGATAGAGAGAGAGAGAGAGAGAGAGAGAGAGAGAAAGAGAGAGAGAGATGGAGGCTGTGCTGACACCTTGGACACACTAATTAGGAGCTAAAATAATTAGGCGAGTCCGTCTGCTGGCTGATTGTGTGTTTGAAGCCCAGATGAGCTGTTTCACTGTCCTCCACAGAGAGCCATTGATGGGAACAATTTCCTGTAAATCCTTCATTGTGAGGGGAGCACACACACACACTCACTCACACACACACACACACACTCACACACTCACTCACACACACACACACTCACTCACTCACACACACACACACAAATGCACACACACAAACACACACACACACAAACACACACATACACACAAAAGCTCACACAAACATACACACACAAACACACACACGCACAAAAGCACTCACAAACATACACACACAAACACACACAAACACAAAAGAACACACACACACAAACACACACAAACACACACATACACACAAAAGCACACACACACAAACACAAACACACACACACACAAAAGCACACACACAAACATACACACACAAACACACACACACAAACACATGCACACAAGCACAAATGCACACACAAACACACACATACACACAAAAGCTCACACAAACATACACACACAAACACACACACGCACAAAAGCACTCACAAACATACACACACAAACACACACAAACACAAAAGAACACACACAAACATACACACACAAACACACACACACAAACACATGCACACAAGCACAAATGCACACACAAACACACACGCACAAAAGCACACATAAACACGCACGCATACAAACACACACACAAACACACACATGCACAAAAGCACACACACATATACACACACACAAACACACACACAAACACAAAGACACACAAACACACACACACAAACACACAAGCACAAAAGCACAAACACACACACACAAACACACACAAACACACACACACTCATACACACACAAACACACACACAAACATCTATCTACATTCAAAATGCATAATTGGTTCAACTCTCATTGACACTGAACTGTTAGGGTGAGAGTGACCCATGTTTGCACTTCTCCTTTGCCTGAAAACAGCTAATGTCTCCAATAACTCACACCACTTAAACTCCTGAACTCCTGATGACCGTGTTAGTTTTCCACTGAGCTGAATCATGTGTTTCAGAGCTGACAGTAAGATCCAGTGATCCTGATTAGTGTAACCCTAAAGTTACCCTACACTACTATTGAAGACTGCATACTAACTAACTACTTGACATAAATCTAAAGAAATCTACATGAGCTCTAGTTCAGAGACAATTTACATTGAGATTGGATTTCTCAAAGTTAAAACACAGACATGATCACGATGAATTGTTGCTGTTTCAGCCAGTCAAAATACCAGCGTTAGAATAATAATTATCAAAAGCACTAAAACATGACTGTCAGGAGTTACTCAAACAGTTCCATGCTTGACCACCAGGGGGGCTTTAAAGTGGTTTATACATTGCTTGCTGTTATTCCGATGCGTTGTCACACCCTTTTCTAATTGTTTTACAGTTTGTCACCTGTTCTGTGTTTAGAGACTATCACACCATCTTTAGCTACTGTTGCATGGGTCAGCTTTATGGTCAGGTCTTCATCAGAGATCGTTTGAAGACTTCAGCAGGAAGGAAGTGTTGGGTCTGTTTTGAACTCGGAAATGATGCTGACCTGTTAGTTCCTCGGTAGCTCTTGCTTTCTTAATTCCACTCAAATACAATCTGTTGTAGAAAGGACATTATTTACATTGACATTATTTCCTGTCCAGTGTCACCTAAATGAGGATGAGGTTCACTTCTGAGTCTGGTTCCTCTCAAGGTTTCTTCCTCACATCATCTCAGGGAGTTCATCCTTTACACCGTCACCTCAGTCTTGATCATTAGGGATAGATGTTAGAGATAAATAGTAACTTAATTCTAAACTTTTTTTTTTATACTTCTGTAAAGCTGCTTTGAGACATTGTGAATCGTTAAAAGTGCTAGACAAATAAATTGAACTGAATTGAACTGAATTGAATTAAAAGGAGGGGGGCACGGTGGCTTAGTGGTTAGCACATTCGCCTCACACCTCCAGGGTTGGGGGTTCGATTCCCGCCTCCGCCTTGTGTGTGTGGAGTTTGCATGTTCTCCCCGTGCCTCGGGGGTTTCCTCCGTGTACTCCGGTTTCCTCCCCCGGTCCAAAGACATGCATGGTAGGTTGATTGGCATCTCTGGAAAATTGTCTGTAGTGTGTGATTGTGTGAGTGAATGAGAGTGTGTGTGTGCCCTGCGATGGGTTGGCACTCTGTCCAGGGTGTATCCTGCCTTGATGCCTGAGTTGACACAGGCTCCCCATGACCCGAGGTAGTTCGGATAAGCGGTAGAAGATGAATGAATGAATGAATGAATGAATGAATGAATTAAAAGGCCAGACGTCATGCTGTTCAGGGTTTTATGTATTGTTATGTTTTGTTCATGTTAATCAAGTTTCCAGGCTATGGTCATGTTTTGTTTTTTATGTTTTATTTAAGTTATGTTAGTCTTCGTTTATGAAGATGTTTGATTTCAGAAAAAAAGCCATTATTGTTCCCTTATTATCTTTCACAGCTTTATATCATCTTTTTTGGTCCTTTTAAGTTTGTCATGTATTCAACCAGATGTTCATTAATATCCAGTTACATTTTCACTCACAATTTCCTTAAACACTCGTTATTTCTGACTGCACTCCAGTTTCTCCTGAACAGACGTTTCCGTAACTGTAAAAATAATTCAGTAAACTGTCTCTGCTCCGATTGACGAGTTGTCCGTCACCAAGGTCAGTTAACCTTATTTTTTTTATTTTTCCCTCAAACGCTGCAGCTGTTTATATAACAGTTACGCAGGATTTCTGTGACTGTACAGTATGAATCACATCTCAGACTGAATCACTGTTCAAATTCTGATCGTGTGTCTGTTGCTGTCACGATGCAAGACAAAGGCGAGTGAGGATCCAAATGCAGATTTAAAGTTTAATAGTCCAAAACACAAGAAACAGATGAACAGACAGGCAGACAGAACAAGGCAGCAAACAGGGCTAACAGGACACAGGAACAGGCACACCAACATCCAACATGAGGCAACGACCAACACCAGGGAAGTGAACAAACAGAGTATAAATAAGAGACAAGAACCAATCACACAGCAGAACTAATTAGAGACAAGACAACACACCTGAGGGGAAGAAGGAGTACAATTAATGTCCATGGGAACAAAAGAGTGGGCGGAGCAAACAATTAACAACCGGGAAAGACAGCAGACAGAAACAGGACAGAAACACAGACAGACTCATTACAGAGCCCCCCCCCAGGAGTGGATTCCAGACACTCCAACACAGAACCGGAGGGCGGCGGAGCGGAGGCAGAACAGGGGGCGGGAAGGCGGGCCAGGTAAATGTGGCGGTAGAGGGCAGGGCAGAGCCGGCGAAGCTGAAGGCCAGGGCGGAGCCGGCGAAGCTGGAGGCCAGGGCGGAGCCGGCGAAGCTGGAGGCCAGGGCGGAGCCGGCAGAGCAGGAGGCCAGGGCGGAGCCGGGAGAGCAGGAGGCCAGGGCGGAGCCGGCAGAGCAGGAGGCCAGGGCGGAGCCGGCAGAGCAGGAGGCCAGGGCGGAGCCGGCAGAGCAGGAGGCCAGGGCGGAGCCGGCAGAGCAGGAGGCCAGGGCGGAGCCGGAAACCAGTTCAAGTGCTTCAGCAGGTTCAGGCGTTTCAGCAGGTTCGGGAACCTCAACAGGTTCATGTGCTTCAGCAAGCTCGGGCGTTTCAGCAGGTTCGGGCGTTTCGGCGGGTTCGGGCGCTTTGGCGGGTTCATGTGCTTCAGCGGGTTCAAGTGCTTCAGCAGGTTCGGGCGTTTCAGCAGGTTCAGGCGTTTCAGCAGGTTCGGGAACCTCAACAGGTTCATGTGCTTCAGCAAGCTCGGGCGTTTCAGCAGGTTCGGGCGTTTCGGCAGGTTCGGGCGCTTTGGCGGGTTCATGTGCTTCAGCGGGTTCAAGTGCTTCTGCAGGTTCGGGCGTTTCAGCAGGTTCAGGCGTTTCAGCAGGTTCAGGCGTTTCAGCAGGTTCGGGAACCTCAACAGGTTCATGTGCTTCAGCAAGCTCGGGCGTTTCAGCAGGTTCGGGCGTTTCGGCGGGTTCGGGCGCTTTGGCGGGTTCATGTGCTTCAGCGGGTTCAAGTGCTTCAGCAGGTTCGGGTGTTTCAGCAGGTTCAGGCGTTTCAGCAGGTTCGGGAACCTCAACAGGTTCATGTGCTTCAGCAAGCTCGGGCGTTTCAGCAGGTTCGGGCGTTTCGGCAGGTTCGGGCGCTTTGGCGGGTTCATGTGCTTCAGCGGGTTCAAGTGCTTCTGCAGGTTCGGGCGTTTCAGCAGGTTCAGGCGTTTCAGCAGGTTCGGGAACCTCAACAGGTTCATGTGCTTCAGCAAGCTCGGGCGTTTCAGCAGGTTCGGGCGTTTCGGCGGGTTCGGGCGCTTCGGCGGGTTCGGGCGCTTCGGCGGGTTCGGGCGCTTCAGCAGGTTCGGGCGCTTCAGGTGCCTTCGGTGCTCCAGCCGGTGCCGTAGGGATGCCGGCCGCCCGGACCGACGCCATCGGGGTGTCCGCCAGCTTGGCGATCAGCCGGTTCCCCCGGGCCTCGCCCGAGCTTTCCGGTCTGGCACCCATGTGGACGGGTTCGGTCACTGGTGTGCACAGGTCTGGGTCGGACCGAGGTACTGTAGGGGCCTCGGGCGTCCGTGGCTGGCCTGGCTCCGCAGCCCACGGACCCCAACGCCTACTGCCCCCCCCCAAAAAATATTTAGGGCCGGTGTCCGACTCTGTCCTGTGCACGGTTAGGGAGGACCCACCCAGGAGCAACGCTATGTTGGCCAGGTCCGTGAAAGGCCCCACCTCTCGGCCCAATGGCACTAGGTAGCGCAGCCCGTCCTCTAAACCATGCCGGAACAGGTCCTTGAGGGCCCTCTCCCCAAAATCCACCTGATTGGACAAGTCCAAGAACACCTCTACATATTCCTCTAGTGGGGAATCCCCCTGACATAAACGAAACAAAATCTCTGCTGGATCCATTTGGTTGGTCGTTCTGTCACGATGCAGGACAAAGGCGAGTGAGGATCCAAATGCAGATTTAAAGTTTAATAGTCCAAAACACAAGAAACAGATGAACAGACAGGCAGACAGAACAAGGCAGCAAACAGGGCTAACAGGACACAGGAACAGGCACACCAACATCCAACATGAGGCAACGACCAACACCAGGGAAGTGAACAAACAGAGTATAAATAAGAGACAAGAACCAATCACACAGCAGAACTAATTAGAGACAAGACAACACACCTGAGGGGAAGAAGGAGTACAATTAATGTCCATGGGAACAAAAGAGTGGGCGGAGCAAACAATTAACAACCGGGAAAGACAGCAGACAGAAACAGGACAGAAACACAGACAGACTCATTACAGTTGCTAAGCATCTAGCTGTAATATTCTATCACCACTTAATTTCACACTGTAAACATTTAGCACCACAATGTGGGGTTAATTCTGAAAAAGCCGTGCTAATTCTGCTTCAGAGCAGGGTTTCATAACCCCGGTTAAATAGTCATGCTAACCCTGCTTCTAAATTAGAAGTGATACTTTAAATCAAGTGTGAAATGATCCTGGGGTTAAAAGCAGCATTTGGAATGATCATTACCAGGGTTTAATTGTGGTCTACAATTATTAATCCACTTAATAGCACTTCAAACAACAGACATTGTCTCAAAGCAGCTCTTAATATATATAAAAATTCAGAACTAAAAATACATTTAAAATTTGCATTGCTGTGAAAAAATGATTTCTTGGTATTTTCAATATTTTGTTTTATATATTTGTCACAAATGATTGAGATCATCAAACAAATGTTAATATTATACAAAGATGACCCAAGAAAATTTGGAAATTTTCTTCTCAGTATTCTGACTTTAAATCTCAGAATTCTGACTTTATTTCTCACAATTGTGACTTTTAATCTGGGATTATTACAGACAGAGAAACTGTCCGTCAATTAATGAGTCTATTAGATGGACAAAGGGTGGGTTTTCATGTGCGAGGCCGTCTACGTCGACGCGTATATGACACTGGTCCATCGAAAATGACATCAGAATTATTAAATATATGCCGGATTACTGAGAAAAACATCTCAGAATTCTGAGAAGAAAAGTCACAATTCTCAGATATAAATTCGCAATAACCTTTATAATTTTTTTAAAACAATTCTGAAACAAACTTCCCTAGTCCAAACTAATCTGGCCTGATGTGAAAAAGTAACTGCCCCCTAAACCTAATAACAGGTTGTGTCAACCTTGGCAGCAACGACGGCAATAAACTGCTAGCGATATCTGCCAATGAGGCTTTCATATCTCTGTGGAGGAAATTTGGATCACTCTTTATTGCAGGATCGTTTGTAATTTAGCCACTTTGGAGGGTTTCTGAGCATGAACCGACAATCAAGAAAAACAAAATTAATTTTTTAGAGTTTCCTAGTCAAAGTCTGGACTTTAAAAACCTTAATTTTGTTTATCTTGATGATCTCAATCATTTAAGTGTGACAAATATGCAATAAATGAATAAATAAATTAATTAAAAAATCAGGATATATACTTTTTCACAGCACTGTACGATAAAATTATTTAAACTGTTAAAAGTAGAATTCTTTAAACTGTTATTTTGCTGACAATTAAATAATCTGCTGTTGAAGCATTAGTAAATAATAAAATAAGCAAATAACATGGCGTATATCACGTGGTTTTGGGACGAACCGCTGTTTCACTTTTTAATTTTTATTTTATTATTATTTTTTAACCAATAGAAACCAATAAAAAGACATAGTACTAGATGAAAGAGCTGGATTTATGGTGTGTGAAATGGAAGAAAATAAAACAGCTGGATTAAATCATGCAAGCCTGTGTGCAAGTCTGTGTTCTGATCTTCCAACACTTTCAGGTCCATCCAGGTTTAATCTTCATTTATTACCAGAAAAAAAGGCTTTAATTGCATTTTATCAGGGTTCGTATTATTAAAATGACAAGGTGTTGACAGTCAGCGTTATCTTTATGATGTGTCGTTTAATTACACATGCAGAGCTGTCAGAACATGAGCCGTCTCTTGTAAAAACGGGATTGGGATTTTCATAATAGATGAAAATATTCGTTTTCAGACATAAAACATAATTCTGATTAAAAAAAACATATTTTGTAAATATTTTGGCTAACTGCTTAGAATAATAACTGCTTGATGAGGCTAATAATGACTAATAATAATGGCTTGATGGAGCTGATAAATATTTAACATTTTCATTTGCAATTTTTTTTTTTTTAATTCTGTCTTTTATTTTTTGTTTTTTAATTTTTGTCTTTTAATTGTTTTTGTTTTTCACCCTTTTTAAGTCAGATATAAAAGGAGTCAGGACTTTCAGTGTGAGACGTGTGATTTTTCCCTCTGTTGATAACCTGACACTGAGTTTTAGTGGTTGAAGATAAACACCTTCACAATTTTAGCTGCTTATGAACAAGAACTTCGGGCGTCTCAGAGAGCAGAACTGGGTTTGATATCATCATTTTCCTCGAGGATAGAATACATCGGCCCTAATAGACTAGAGGAAAACAGAAACACTGATGAAAAACTACAAATTCTTAAATCCCTGAGTGTCTACTTTCATATGAGATTCATATTAACCATCACTGTGGAGTCTGACATGACAAAGACATTCAATGTTTAACATAAACACAACAAAACAGGAGGAAACGTAATTTAACATGTCCTCTTAAAAGAAACAGTGCTCTATCTACACTTTTTTTTTCTGAAATCTCAACCCTCAAGCCTGCATATTTTGTTAAATCAGTTTTCTTTTTTCTGATACAGTTTATTACAGGTTGCATTACATATATATATATATGAATCATAAGCACTGATTCTTTAGTTTTTTTTGGACCGAATGACAGCACAGTTTTAGTTATAGGGCAAATCATTGGGACAAATTATAATTTTAATCACTACATCCCAGGAACACCAACTTAACCATCATAATTTGCGTCAAAGTCAAAGTACCTTAGATTCTTACACTCACCTATTTGACCTGCTTCCAACACATCAGCTTCAAGAACCGTGTCTTCACTTTGCTGCCTAATACTTATATTATAACCCTTGAAAGGCACCACTGTAATGAGATAATTAACGTTAATCATGCTACATGTCACTGGTTTTAATGCTCTGTCTGATCTTTATTCTACATTATTCTCAATTCTAAGAAAGCAAGAAATCCAAGCAAATGGATCTATCATCATTTCTTCACCCACTCTTCTACTCACTGAAAAGAGGGGTAATACAAATAAATTCATTCATTCATTCATTCATCTTCTACCGCTTATCCAAACTACCTCGGGTCACGGGGAGCCTGTGCCTATCTCAGGCGTCATCTGGCATCAAGGCAGGATACACCCTGGACGGAGTGCCAACCCATCGCAGGGCACACACACACACTCTCATTCACTCACGCAATCACACACTACAGACAATTTTCCAGAGATGCCAATCAACCTACCATGCGTGTCTTTGGACCGGGGGAGGAAACCGGAGTACCCGGAGGAAACCCCCGAGGCACGGGGAGAACATGCAAACTCCACACACACAAGGTGGAGGCGGGAATCGAACCCCCAACCCTGGAGGTGTGAGGTGAACGTGCTAACCACTAAGCCACCGTGCCCCCCAGGGGTAATACAAATAAATTTAAATATTTATTATAAGTCTAATATTACATTTTCTAACTTTTTGTTCTATATTTTCTCTATTCTGTAAAGCTGCTTTGAGACAATGTCCAAATAAAATTGAATTGATTTAAAAAGGAAGATAATATATAGCTGTGGTGTCATCTAGTCAGGGTTTGTAGCTCAGTTGATAGAACATTGGACTACTGATCAGAATGCTATGTGTTTAAATCCAATCACTGACAAGCCTCTAAATCTAGGCTCCTGAGCAAGGCCCTTAACCCTTAACTCAAGTGCTCAGCTGTATAAATGAGATGTAAGTCACTCTGGGTAAGGGCATAAGTCAAATGCCATAAATGTTAATGTAATTAGATCAGATTAAATCCGATTCGATTCGGCGTTACTGTGATTGAGTGGAATACAAGCACAAAGCTAATGAAATGCAGTTAGCATCTAACCAGGAGTGCTAGACGGATTAGGTGGAAAGTGCAAAAAAACAATATTATCCTATCATCGAATATTTAAGCATAGGACCGGACGGGTTGCCAGGTTTCAGCAAAAAGCATCACCAACTACATCTCAAAAAGTTGGTTGATTGTAGAAAGGAAGAAGCAGGTTTCTTGTCCTTATTAGTCTACCTTTACTTAACCGAGAAGAAACCTTTTAGTTTGCTGACATGTTCTGTTTAAATATTATGATATTAACATTATGTAATAATTGTGAATAATTCCAGGACAAATAATAGGACCTTAAGCAATACAAAAACAAATAAAATAAAAATACGGGCAAATTTGTAATGAATTATTATGAAATGTAACCTATAGATTGTCAAGCAGCGATGGCCGGTTTGATCCATGTTGTGTGTAGATTAGATGGAGGGTAAGGCGGAGGGATCAGAGGCTGTATTTAAAGCTGACAGGTTAAAGCGGAGAACTGCAGTGTTACTCCCAGCAGCAGCTGCGCTCTGTGCAGGCTCGTGTCGGGCCGTGACGGCTAAACTGCCATTACAATAAACCTCCCAGAGGAGACACTTAGCACACCATCTGAGCTTCATCATTAAAGAAGAAGTGTCGTCTGGGACACCATGGAGCTGCCGAGTGTAGAGCGAGCTCCATCTGTAGACCCGAATGAACATAGCCCTTGTAAATTGCATTCTTTTTTCTTCTTTTCTGTCCTTGATGTACTTTTTTTTTTTTTTTTTTTAAAGTTTTCTGACTTTTTAACAGTATACAAATGAGGGAAAATAAGGAAGCCCTTTTCACTACAACAGTCCAAATGATCCCCGAGACATTTAATAATGCTGTTTCTTAATATTATTGCAAAATGAAATGGATAAATTATAGATCTCTTGTATTTTCTAAATATCTGTGGAATTAATGTGACAAACACACCGATAAAATCAAATACAAATGGATTCAAATAATAAACAGCTGTCCTTGATTTTGCTGCAAATCAATTAATTTTATATATATATATATATATTATTTTTTTTAATTTTATAAGAACCTCATACAACAACTGTCCCTGATTTTGCTGCAAATCATTTTATTTTATTTTATTTACTTTCTTTGATTGAATTTTCTTTTATTGAATTTTCTTTTCTTTTATTTTATTTTATAAGGAACTTCATACAACAGCTGTCCCTTATTTTTCTGCAAATCTAAAGAGATGTTAAAATTACTTATTTGAAGAACGAAACACGTTACACTGTGAGACTTTTCACAAAGGTTTAACTTAGAAATGTTCACCTGTTGCCTTAAAAATGTGAAGAAAAATCGTGAGAATTATGAGAATTGAGTTCAGAATGCAAAAACTTGTCAAGACAACTAGGGTTAAAGAGAAGAAACATGTTCACACAAAGCTGTGTTCAAATAAATAGCAGTATGTGAATAAAAGTGCAAATATTTTAATAGATTTTATGTTGATGTTTTAAATGCAGTAAAAAATATTACACAATTTTTTTTTAGTATTAGTATTATTTTAGTATTTAGTATTATTGCTAAAAGTATTAGCAATTAAAAAAAAAATAATGTAATTCAAAATTTGAAGTTATTATTATTATTATTATTATTATTATTATTATTATTATTACTATTATTATTTTTAGCAATATTTAGTTGCATAACCAATGTTTTTAAGAACTTTTGTGCATCTGTGTTGCATCGAGTCAACCAACTTCCAGCACCTAGAATCAGATATTTTAACCCAAGGATGAATGAACTACATTCCACATTTTTTTTTGGTTTTGATTCAGAAACTGCATTTTTTTCTAATGTAATGTCACCCCACAAGTTTTCAGTGGGGTTGAGGGGTCAGTTGATTGAGCTGGTACCTCCATTACCTCAATCTTTTATGCCTGGAACAATGATGTATGTTTGGGGTCGTTGTCTTGTTGAAACCCCCATTTCAGGGGCATTTCCTCTTCTTCATAGAGCAGTATAATCTCTTTGAGGATTTTGATGTATTCAAACAGATCCATGATCCCTGGTACATGATAAATAGGTCAATTGCTATGGCAGGAGAAACATACACAATGTCTTCATAGTGTAACGTGGCTTGAATTCAGTACCTGCAGGTCTGACACACTGTCAATGACAACGAGACCGGACAAGAATAATTTTACTCTCGTCAGACCACAGAATGTTACGTCATTTCTTTCTTTGGGCCAATCGATGTATTTCTTGGCAAATTTTAACCGATTCCGATTTAACATGCTGTTTTTTCAACATCGCTGCTTTATGGGCGTTTCTTTTTCATAGCTTAGCTTCATGTCGAACGTCTTCTTACTGTAACTGATGATCGGCTGAATCTCCCACTCTGACTAACCTTCTATCTGTTTTAACAGCAACTGTAGTCGTTTTCTTCTGCGTGTTTTGGGTTTTTGTTACCATTTTAAAGCCATTTTAGCTGAGCATCCTGTAATTTGCTGCACTTCTTTAAACGTCTTTCCCTCTCCCGTTGACTCTTTAATCAAATTACGCTGTTCCTCAGACCAATGTTTGGCCCATTTTATTTATCAACAATGGGTGAAACATTTGCTTCCCTTCTTCTATAATAAAGGATAATTAATGACACCTGTTTTTTTCACACAATAAATGAGTTCTCTAATTAAACTCCACACTGCTATTATTTTAAACATGCCCCTTTCGATGAATGAGCCAATTACTCAGGACAAACACTGTCATGACAGCTATTTTTCTAACATGCTGCTACATCTGTGGTGGTTTAAGTGGTGAAGGCTCTGAGTTGTTGATTGTAGGATCAGGGTTCAAGCCCCAGCTCTGCCAAGCTGCTACTGTTGGGCCCTTGAGCAAGGCCCCTTAACCCTCTCTGCTCCAGTGGTGATGTGTCATGGCTGACCCTGTGCTCTGACCCCAACCTCCAACAGTGGGACATGTGAAGGAAGAATTTCACTGTGCTGTAATGAATATGTGACAAAAATAAAGGCTTATTATAAAAAAAAAAAAAACTTTTTTAATTATTAATAAGATTTTTATTTCTTAAAGAATGTCATGCATCATATCTTTTTAGTGTTACGTTTAATCTGTGAATCAGGTTCCTGTTATAATGTCATTGCTAGAATAAACATTATAAAGCAACCCAGAATCAATAAAGAAGTATAAAGACTGGAGCATGGAGTTGATACCGCCGTTCAAGACAACGTCCTCTAGGAATCAGGAATTTATTGCTATTTAAATAGGAAAACGTTACATTTCATTAAGTACGTGTCCTTTTCTTAAGAAAAATCCTAAAGCACTGAGAAAAAGTGTCTGAATAAAACAGTGACCCTTGAAAAATAAAAGTAAGGGCCTTGTAATCGAGTGTGTATTGTGTTCAGGACACTCAGTGGCACACACATTGTCCCATGGCTCACTTCATCTCAATTAAGTCACTGTGCTCTCCACTTGTTACGACTTCAACAGCATGGAGGGAAACACACACACACACACACACAAACGCACAAATGCATGGGGAAAAACACACATACACATACATGCATGGACAAAATACACAAATAATCATGGGAAGAAACAGACACACACACACATGGAGCGAAACACACACATGCACACACTCACACATACAGAGAAACACACAAATGGAGAGAAACTTACACACACAAAAATGCATAGAAAAAACACACAGACATGCATGCATGGGGAGAAACACACACACAAACACACACACGCATGAAGAAAAACACACACACACACGGAGAGAAACACACACCACACATGCGTGTAGAGAGACACACACACATAGAGAGAAACACACACACACACACACTTGAAGAGCACATTCAGTGCCAAGCAGCAGTCCCATCTTTTGTCCTATCAGAACAGAGGCAATAAAAGAGGTTCATACACAGAAGCTCTCATCTAAATCTAACAACAGCTTCATCAAATCAAGCTAATTAGCTTAATCCTATAGATTACTGTTTAATGCTGGAAGTTTACGTTCACTACTGGGAAACAATCGTGTTTGTAGTATAATAAATAATTTATCGTGTTTGTAATAAATTTCACTGTAATGGAAATGTAATGACCACAGCTCAGGACCTCCGAAATCATCAAGAACCACCATCAAGAAACCCTCCTTTCTACTAATAGCCTGCTTTCTACTGAAGAATTTAAGCCCATGATTTTAAGCTTAGAATCATGGAATGGTTGGAGACAGACACAAGAACTTAGGCTGTGTCAGAAAAACACAAACTTAACAAGCAAAGAACCAACATGGAATGGATCAGACAATAAACATCAACTCTATTCGACAACACATACTGGACAAGGCGTGCTATACAAACAGGACTTATATACCTATATACCGTAAAGCACACAGTTATACAGGGAAAATCATTTATAATCACAATATCCAGGGTCTTACAGATGAGGATTGGTTCTCTGTCGAGTCTGATTTATTTTCCTCATGTCATCTCAGTAGGTTTTTCCTCTCTATCTTCTCCTGATGGCCGAAAGGTGAAGAGGGAGAAGAAATGTATCGTATACAATATTTTAATAATGATAGTGAGTTAATATGATGCTACAGATTATATATAACCCTCTAAAATGTTGTATTTTGTACTCTGAGTTTGGTCCTAAATCACTCTTAAGCAAAAAATTCCTAGTTAGAAATGTTTAAGCTAAATTAGGAGCTCTCTGAGATGATTCTCTTTATGAATACGGGCCCATGAGTGTAAGATAAAAAAGTTTTGTGCAAGGAATTGCAAATGAAATTAAGACCAAATAAAACACCCCCCCCCCCCCCCACACACACACACACACACACACACACACAAAAAAAAAACCCCAGAAGTTAAGATGAAAACACAGAAAAACAGTTAAAATGTATGCCTTAAAAATAAAGACTAGATACTGAAATACTGAAAATATTTTCTGAACACAGGAAATTTATGAAAATCATCTTGAAAACTTCACTCCAGTAACTTTAACTCAGGAACCTCGAATAAACCCGTACACTTTATCTTAGGAAGCTGATTGGGAACGAAACTACCGCAGTGTCTCTGTCAGTAACATCAGCAATTATATCTGACATTTACAGTGACTCGTTTGTAGAAATAAACACCCGTAACATTAAAATCGTGCTCATCAAATTTTGCCCTGCTGTTTGTTACTGTACAGCAGTTTCACGTTTCTGAACCTCATCACGTTCGACTCCGAGTCGTCTGCTTATCTGGAGGGCCGGTGATAAACTTTTGCGGAACAGTCAGTTTGTTTTGCCTGAGGTAACCAAATGCAACTGAAAAATGACAGAGCTGAACACAGAGCACAGGGAACGGTGCCTCGATGTGTCTAATATCTCTGCTAATTAGAGAAGAATGGGAGAATTTTAACCGAGCTGTCAGTCATGCCTCTTTGGACGCTGATACAAAATGATAGTTGAAATAACAGTGAGATTTTAAATCAGTTTCTGTTCTGCTGCATTGAAACCGTGTTGGATCCAGATGTCTCGGTGAACCCGAAGGCAGCTGGAAATATCTTTAAGAAACTTTTACGCAACTATTAACTATAACATCATATATAAACATTCACTTACTGATTTTACTGTTACTGTAATTCATGTGTCGGTGCACCGAAGGTCATATTTCAACAATGTCCACTGTTTAAAGCGCTATAGAAATAAAAATGAATTGTATTGAATTAGATATTATTGTGGGGGTCACGGTGGCTTAATGGTTAGCACGTTCGCCTCACACCTCCAGGGTTGGGGTTCGATTCCCGCCTCCACCTTGTGTGTGTGGAGTTTGCATGTTCTCCCCGTGCCTCGGGGGTTTCCTCCGGGTACTCCGGTTTCCTCCCCCGGTCCAAAGACATGCATGGTAGGTTGATTGGCATCTCTGGAAAATTGTCCATAGTGTGTGATTGCGTGAGTGAATGAGAGTGTGTGTGTGCCCTGTGATGGGTTGGCACTCCGTCCAGGCCCCGTGACCCGAGGTAGTTCGGATAAGCGGTAG
>NC_083467.1:24471501-24476501 GCF_030014155.1 Tachysurus vachellii
TGGCATCTCATGGCAAAGAACTCTCTGGGGATCTCTGTGAGGGGTGTACTCACTTCTGTGACATACTGTATGTTTCATTGGAAGGAATTAAGAAACGATCACGATGGAGGTTAATTTCGAGTCAAACACCTACCATTTCCAAACCTCTAAGTCTGCAAAGAGATTTGAAACTGGGGGAAGAGATTAAAAAAGAATGTATACTGCTCGAGCTACAGTGGAATGATATTGAACCAAGAACCTGATTGTGTTAGACTTACCCAATCAAAACCCAGACCTCTATCTAACTGAGAATCTGTGGCAGGACCCGCTGGCAAACATCTATCTCCATCCCATCTGATAGAGTTATAGCAATTTGGGCAGTGGTGGCTCAACTGGTTAAGGCTCTGGGTTGTTGATCGGAGTTCAAAGCCCAGCACAGCCAAGCTGCCATTGAGCAAGGCCCTCAACCCTCCCTGGTGCAGGGATACGCTGTATCATAGCTGCCCCTGCACTCTTACCCCAACCTCCTCAGTTGGGGTATGTGAAGAAAAGAATTCCACTGTGCTGTAATGTACAGTATATGGGGCGATAATAAATACTTCTATGCCCCCATTCTATTCTATTCTGTAGACTGAGCTGGCAAAACACAATCGCAAGCTAGATATGCAAAGCTGCTAGGACCGTGTCAAACATTGTTAAGAAATTGCCAAAATGTAAGGTGGAGATTCAGGAAACATGAGGTTTTCTAACCCTAAAGCAGTATATTGTGTGGAAATCCAACATTAGCCTGAAAACATCACGCATGCAGTGAAGCATGGTGGTGGCAGTATTTTGTTAAGCTTTAGCCTTGGCATCTTGGTTGTCTCCTCTGCTTAAACTTCTGTTTTCCTGCTCACAGACATGTCATGTAACACTCCACAGTAGTGATCAATGGTTTATATGGTTTATGGTGCATTCAACGGGCAACATATTCATCACAATACCAAATCAGTTCACCCAAATGTTTCTTCTTGTTCAGAATCATCTCAAATTTGAAGGTGTTTATCTTCAACCGTTAAAACTCTGTGTAAGGTTATCAACAGAGGGAAAAACACACGTCTCACACTGAAATCCAACAGTCTATTGTCCTGACTTTATAACGATTGAAAATATCCCATAAGTTGATTTCCGAATTCTATTGAACTAGTAAAAAGAGACTTTTTTTTGAGAGCTCATGGATCTTCTTTTTGCTTGGATGTGTTAGAAATACAGAGATATCACAGTTTCCCCCCCAAACTGATATATGATGTGTGATGAAAACAGACACAGATACAAACTGAGGGACAGGTTATAGATTTTTTATTATGTATGAGGAGATATTACATCGTGGCTCATTTTAGCCGAGCTACAAAACGGTCAATGAGCTTCTCTTCATTACAAAGTGACAAAGGTAGAACAGATTCACAACATCGGGTCATCACAGAACGGGAAACGTCTCCGGGGGACTCGGAAAAATCACATCGTCTTTAATATTCTACACCTAGATGCTTTTCCACTTTTTATAACATCATACAGATAATGGTTTAGACTAAATGAACCATAATATTTGGTTGACCTTTTAGGAACGATTTTCTTAATACATCACAAAATACATTTTTTTTTTTAATATCTCAAAGAAGCAAGACTTGCGAGTAGGCGTTTAAACAGAACTAAAATCTACAGCTACAAAAAAAAAAACAAACAAACAAACAAAAAAAAACTACACCGTTAGCGTTTAGCTTGGCGGGATCTCGTCTGTTGTCCCAGTCTGAGTTGGGTGAAAGAAAACAAGGCAGATTCAGGGGGACAAATATATATATATATATATATATATATATATATATATATATATATATATATATATATATATATATATATATATACACACGTGTGTGTATGTGTGTGTGTCTATACACAAGTCCGTATTGTAAA
This sequence comes from Tachysurus vachellii, assembly GCF_030014155.1. Lineage (NCBI taxonomy): Eukaryota > Metazoa > Chordata > Actinopteri > Siluriformes > Bagridae > Tachysurus > Tachysurus vachellii. The sequence goes on from NC_083467.1 coordinate 24,473,431, forward strand.
GGCTATAAAGATTCGCTGCACGTCGTTAAGTTGTTTCTCCAGGATGCGATCGCTCCTGCAGGAGATTTGGAGGGGTCTGAGGGGGTGATGGTGAGCTGAGCCGAGGTGAGTTGAGGAAGGGGGGCATTTGGGTAGGTAGGATGTGGGGGTTGAGGACAGGGGGAAAGCTGCCAGTATCTATGTGGCATATCTTGTGGTCCACTGTCGAGCTATCCTGTCATGTTCTGCTCTGTTGGTCAGATACTGAGTGGCTATGCTTCCCACCAGAGGGTCCGCTATAAGACAGAGAGAAAGAGAACAAAAAATGTGTGACAAAAGGTGCAGTAAATCTCCGTTTAGGTTTTATATGGACCAGTTGTTTTATTGGACCAATCACAGCGCACCCTCATAAATTTCAATGTTTCATGCTCGACAGCATCCAGTTATTTTCATCCCTCACAACCAGCCTTTGTGGAATAGACTCCGGATCCCCAATGACCCTGAACAGGATGAAGGGCTTAATGAAGATTTTTATTCAACCTTTATAGAAGCAATACGAATCGTTGACAGATTCAGAACTCTGATAGAAATGTAACTAGTTCTAGATATCTCAGTAATGTCCTGACATTTGTAAACATCATGGTCATCACATGGGTCATGCATGATATCTGAAGTATGTTCAAACAACTGATTTTATATTTACATTTATGGTATTTATGGTTCTTATCCAGAGCAACTTACATTTTAATACATCTGAGCAATTGCTAGTTAAGGGCCTTGCTCAAGGGCCTGGCAGTAGATGCTTGGTGGACCTGGGATTCAAACTCACAACCTTCTGATCAGCGGTCCACCACCTTAACCAATAAGCTACCACATCCCCACATAACTGCTTCACCGATCAAGCTGAAATATGGAACACTGCATGAGTTACATAGAAACATTCCTGCCATCAGCTACTCAGCTTTCACCGGTCATTTGACAGGGTCAGGACTGAGCTACAGTCAAATCTGTAGTGTTTTATGCAAACTAGTGCTATTGACAGTGTGTAATTAGACCCCCAAGACTTATTACATTCATTTTCTACCGCTTATCCGAACTACCTCGGTTCATGGGGAGCCTGTGCCTATCTCAGGCGTCATCGGGCATCAAGGCAGGATACACCCTGGACGGAGTGCCAACCCATCGCAGGGCACACACACGCACACACACACACACTCACATTCACTCGCGCAATCACACACTACGGACAATTTTCCAGAGATGACAATCAACCTACCATGCATGTCTTTGGACCGGGGGAGGAAACCGGAGTACCCGGAGGAAACCCCCGAGGCACGGGGAGAACACGCAAACTCCACACACACAAGGTGGAGGCGGGAATCGAACCCCCAACCCTGGAGGTGTGAGGCGAATGTGCTAACCTCTAAGCCACCGTGACCCCCCGACTTATTACATGTGCTATTTTTTTTTTACTTACTGCCAATAATTTTGGATTTTTGAGGACTATCATGGAACAGAGCTCGGGTTAAAGGCGGCGAGTGGCTGAACTTTCCCATTTCACACACAGGGATCACTTCCCAGTATGATAACCAAACATCCCAGTACATCACAGTAACTGGTTCGATGGTGAATCCATTCTGCAGTAACATGTAACACCACAGCCACAAGACTACTGTATGTATATATTTTGTTCAGTCTTCCTTAAAGTACATAAACATAAAGTACCAAATACAGACAACTCTGGAAGCTTTATTAAAGCTGAAAGCTTCAACAGTTTAGTATTTAGTAGAAGAAATAACTGGTGTAGCACGAGCTCTAAGGATAATAACTAACATCACAATGACTAACGTGCATTTTCTCCGAAAAGTGAGCCGAGCGTGTGTTTACACGGCCGTAAGCAGAGCAGTAAGAGATGAGCTCGCTGGAAAGCTGCCAAGTTATCAGTGTTGAGAAGTTTTATGTTACTGACTGACCTGCCAAAGGCACGAGTCTAAATAAAAGGCTTACATGAGATCAGACCTCGTGTCTGCTGCGGCTCTGAGCGGTCGGACGGTGTTACGAAACAGAAATACTACTTTCTTTGTTCATCATGTGTAGCGGTGTAGCATTACATTAACTGCATGTTGTAGTTCCTGATATATCGTTACAAGCACATATGCAGACATCTTGTCTAAACACAGTTATTCAATGAAGCAGAGAAAATGAGAAGGAATATGATTTGGCTGCTCCGTACGGTTAGATCACTGATCTGATATTGCTTTCACGTACATTATCTTTGTGTGGTCTGTAATTTAATTGACACACACTGACATGGCTTGCGTTGTTTTGGCTTCTGGACTCGAATGCGCTGGATTTTAATATGAAAGGCTGACTATAAAAATAAAGAGCAGAATGTCAGCTTTAATTCGAGGGAATTTCTGTCAATATTGTGTTCATTTATCATCCAGTCACATCACTATATCTTTAGATTGAAGGTTAAAGGCAAGTAATAATGTTAGATTTCATTTTATTCAGTGAGTTTGCAGTGAATTCTAGGGTTTAGCTTTACTTTGTATGTTGTGACCAGGTTAAAAATAGACCACGTTTTCTCCCTAATTTAAGTCCCAGATTCACCCCAATAACCAGATCTCCCCTTTTATTCACTAGATGTGGTTGTGTACAGTGACGAAGTGCAGAAAAGACTAACTGTGCAAATATGGAGTGACTTGGGAGCAAATACAGTGTATAGACTCACCCACACACATCCACACTCAACCACACACATCCACACACATCCACACTCACCCACACACATCCACACTCAACCACACACATCCACACTCAACCACACACATCCACACTCAACCACACACATCCACACTCACCCACACACATCCACACTCAACCACACACAACCACACACATCCACACTCAACCACACACATCCACACTCACCCACACACATCCACACTCACCCACACACATCCACACTCAACCACACACATCCACACTCACCCACACACATCCACACTCACCCACACACATCCACACTCAACCACACACATCCACACTCACCCACACACATCCACACTCACCCACACACATCCACACTC
>NC_083467.1:24481501-24489001 GCF_030014155.1 Tachysurus vachellii
ACACACACACACACACACTCGCACAAACACACTTGCACAAACACACACACACAAACACACAATCACACACACGCACACACACTCACACGAACACTCGCACAAACACACACACACATACACACACACACACTCGCACAAACACACTCACACGAACACACTCACACGAACACACACTCACACGAACACACACTCACACAAACACTCACACAAACACACACACAAACACACACTCACACAAACACACACACACAAACACACACTCACACAAAAAACACACACAAACACACACTCATGTTCGTACATCGACACACAAGCACACAAACCACAAACACATGCACACAAACATGCAAAAATGCACACAACCACACACGCACACACACAAATGCGTGCACACACACTCGCACAAACACACAAATGCATGCACACACACACCAATGCATGCACACACAGACACACCCAGACACACCAATGTGTGCACACACATACACACCAATGCGTGCACACACATACACACCAATGCGTGCACACACACACACACACACACACCAATGCGTGCACACACACACACACACACACACACACACACACACACACACTTAAGTCTTAACTGAGGATCTGAAACTGGAGCCTGGAGGCTGAATGCACATTGAGCTTCTGTCTGGCTGTTTTTAGTTACTGATCGCTCTGAGTCGAGCCCGTGTCTGAAATTAGACCGCACAGAAGTGCTGATAAAAACAGGCCGAATAAAACACTTCCTCAGACCGCCTCAGTCCAGCTTACCTGCTAATAACAGCTTATCTTTAAAATGGAAAAGTGCGCCAGGGTTTTCACGCATATCTCTCAGAGTGACCTATTTAACATTTTCTCCTGAAGCTGGAAAGACGTGTTATTTGCAGTGTGACTCGAGGCAGCCTAAAGAGCATTTTTTTAGCTTCATTAAGGAGATCTCGGCTCATACTGACTGCAGACCTGCAAAGCCTACGGTACTGACACTATTTTCTTTCTAGTGTTAGTTGGGACACTTTTCACTTGTTTTCACTATTCTTTCTTCCCTTTCATGTTGTTTGTAAGCATTTTTGGTGGCCAAAAGCTCGGTGCGTGTTAGACAGCATGTTTCCCATGTTAGACAACAAGGCCGCACGTTTCAAGCAGTTACAACCTCTCTAGTCGAGCACATGGTGTCCATCATTACTAATGTGAGATGAGGAGATGGTGGCTTTCAGGGGGTCAGTTCATACCAGAGAGCTCAAAACAGACACCAGCAAAACTGTCAATCATTTCTGATTCATATGTCGATTGGCTCCCCCAATTTGTATTGAGATTTTGTCTTATTTTGAGTGACAACCCGTACAAGTATATCGTCGCTGTCGGGCGGAAACCTCGTATGTCCAAATTTTGTCAATTTCATATTTTTTCACATACCGATGCTATTGGTCAGTCCCCACGTGGGTCTGTTATTTTTACAAGTTATTAACCAATCTAAAGTCTTGAAAATATCTTGAGCTCAAATCTCATAACTCCATTGGACACTTCAACTCTCCACCTCTTCTTCACTCCGCAGGAGAGCTTCACGGCATATTTCTCCTTAATAAGAGTCGCAACGAATCAACACGTCTTCTGAGGTAAATGTCTTCAAAAAACTGGGCTCAAATAAAAAAAAATCTTGACCCCCGCTAGTTCTGGTGCTCGTCTGAGGACAGGAATTTAGCGCAAGACAATCCAGTGCAACGCGGACTAAACCCTGTGCACTGCAGATAAGGTACGGCGTTTTTTTAATTTCCTGAAAAATAACGGTTTTGGAGATACGAGGATTCCGCCTGACAGCAACGATATGGCACTCTGACTAATAGTATCAGACACCAGAGCCTTTTACCTTCATTATTAGGTGTTTAATTATTACTCACTTAACATCTTCAGCATTTAGACTATTTTTGTACCAAGTGTTTAGTTTTTCCTCCATTGTGTGTTATGTTACTGGTGAATAACATATCATGCTAGCAAAGCTTCAGCAAAACAAAATTATGATGTCAGAAATATCTAGACTACTGCCTAGAAAAACAGTCCCTCTGTGATTTCAGGATTTTTTTGCACGCGAAATCAAGCAAACTGCGATATTCAGAAGAGCTTCCAATATGATAGATTTGTTTGTTAAGTAAATTGTATTCAGTATTTCGATGCAATCTCTTCTGTATTCTACTGCACAACTGGACACATTCAACAAATCTGTGTGGTGTTTACAACATCAGTGTCCTCGCATCTGTGTTTTGTCGTGATACCGTAATAAGAACGTGTTGCTGAACTCACCAGGGTTACAATCCGTGAGCAGTGAGCAGATGGACAGCAGGACCTTGGAGATAGTGAGTGCTGGACTCCAGTTGTCCTTCAGGATGTCCAGACAGATCACTCCCTGACTGTTAATGTTGCAGTGGTAGATCCGTGTACGGAACGTCACCTGGGTGATCAGGAGGAAAGACAAGGCCACAAGAACGTCAGGGAATTATAACACAAACAACTCGCACTCTCATTCTCCAGCAAACACCAAAAATAAACCTTTCAGCATCATATAGCTGTGTTCAGCATCAATAAAATGAAAATCCATAGGGCAGTAATCTATTTACCTGATTCCCCGAAACATGCATTTTATTTATCAAACACAGAATCACAACTGATTGTTTATTACACATTTGATACTCGTTAAATACCATGAAATACCAAGAATCTTTACAGACCGTCACCGACGCTCTCCTCAATACACTACCAGGCACCAACATTCTCAAACCCTGATATTATCAATAAAACCTCCCCACACATTACCATTCACCAAACACCAATTTCATAAAGAGTCAAAGTTCAGCATTCGGCAAACACGTTTATTCTCAATAAAATACCATAGCAATGCCATCAATAACACCAACAAATACCAGCATTCACCATCAAACATTAGCAAACCTCAATTTTCTCCATCTTTTTTTTTTACATTTACAGCATTTAACAGACGCCCTTACATTATGTCATTTTTGTACAACTGAGCAATTGAGGGTTAAATGCCTTGCTCAGGGGCCCAACATTGGAAGCTTGGTAGCAACCTGGGATTGAACTCACAACCTTCCGATTGGTAGGCCAACACCTTAACCACTAGGCTACCACATGCCTATCAAACATGAACCAAGAAACGCCACCAAGCCAGTGTTTGCAAACACCAATATCTACCATCAATACCAAGACACACCAGAACTCACCATCAAATCTAATCTAATGTTCTCCATCAAATACAAACAAACACTAATGTCTGCCATCGATGAGAACAAATGCCTTCACATGCCTTGATAGTGATGTTCACTATCAAATTTTAAACAATGCTAAAGTTTATCATTAATACCAACAAACACTGATGTCCACTGTCAAATACCAACAAACACTGATGTCCACTGTCAAATACCAACAAACACTGATGTCCAAAATCAAATACCAACAAACACTGATGTCCAAAATCAAATACCAACAAACACTGATGTCCAAAATCAAATACCAACAAACACTGATGTCCACCATCAAATACCAACAAACACAGATGTCCACCATCAAATACCAACAAACACAGATGTCCACCATCAAATACCAACAAACACAGATGTCCACCATCAAATACCAACAAACACAGATGTCCACCATCAAATACCAACAAACACAGATGTCCACCATCAAATACCAACAAACACAGATGTCCACCATCAAATACCAACAAACACTGATGTCCACCATCAAATACCAACAAACACACTGATGTCCACCATCAAATACCAACAAACACTGATGTCCACCATCAAATACCAACAAACACAGATGTCCACCATCAAATACCAACAAACACTGATGTCCACCATCAAATACCAACAAACACACTGATGTCCACCATCAAATACCAACAAACACAGATGTCCACCATCAAATACCAACAAACACAGATGTCCACCATCAAATACCAACAAACACAGATGTCCACCGTCGAAAAAAAAATTATTTATCTAACACTAACAAATTCCAGTGTTTACCTCCAAACACCAGATCTCACCATTGCATACCAAAAAATGCTATGAAATGCCAACAAACACCAACATTTAGAGACTGAAGCTCATTGTCAAACACAAATGCACACTATCAAACACCAAGATTTAGAGACTGAAGCTCATTGTCAAACACAAATGCACACTATCAAACACCAACAAACACAAATGTCTAGTGGTAGCATAAGGTGTGGGATTACTGCTCCAGACGAAGAAGCATTTGTTTGTATCATATACTTTACAGCACAGTGAAATTCTTACTTCACATATCCCAACTTTGGAGGTTGGGGTCAGAGCACAGGGTCAGACATGATACAGCAACTCTGGAGCATTGAGGGTTAAGGGCCTTGCTCAAGGGCCCAACAGTGGCAGCTTGGCAGTGCTGGGGCTTACATTTACAGCATTTGGCAGACGCTCTTATCCAGAGCAACTTACATTATCTCTTTTTTATACAGCTGAGCAATTGAGGTTTAAGGGCCTTGCTCAGGGGCCCAACAGTGGCAGCTTGGTGGACCTGGGATCGAACTCACAACCTTCCGATTGGTAGCCCAACACCTTAACCACTAGGCTACCACATGCCCACACCAGGACTACAGCTTGAACCTTGATCCAATAATCAACAACACAGAGCCTTCTCTAATTGAGCCACCACTGCAGCTGAAGCCTAAACTGAAGGTCATGAGTTCAAATCCCTGGACCACCCACTGCTGGGCCCCTGAGCCCCTTATCCCTCAATTACGCTCTGTATAAGGACGTCTGCCAAATAATGTAAATCCACAAATTCCATGCACTGTCATGGTTATACCGTGGCTACAAATCATCTAGCGTAGCATTCGCTGCACAGCCGAAGGTGACGGCCTCATTAACAAACTTAAAATGTGAGGTGCGTTTATCTAATGAAATATAAGCAGCTTAACCTTATCCTATTTCCATCATCGTTAACCCTCGCCACACCGGTGAGCGTGAACATATTAAAAACTGAAGTGTGTACTCGTTTAAAAAAGAACTGATCAACAAGGTGCGCTGTACAGCCCTGTGCGATAAAACATTTAGTGCTTATTAAAGGATATGTTTAATAACAGCACAGTTTTAATCTAGATCTTTATAAAAATAAGACGGGTTTAAGCAGCTTGTGTGGAGGTCGAACAAACCTTCTTGTGCTTGTAATGACACAGGTTTGGGTTTGGTAACTGTGGGGCCCATCAGCACATACTCATTTACACTTACTTAAACAAACCCACATGCCCAAACTTGCACTTAAAAAACCCTCACACACACACACACTCACTCACACACTCACGCTCACACACTCACGCTCACACACTCACGCTCACACACTCACGCTCACACACTCACGCTCACACACACACGCTCACACTCACGCACACACTCACGCACACACTCACGCACACACTCACGCACACACTCACGCACACACTCACGCACACACTCACACACAAACACACTCACACACAAACACACTCACATACACACACACACTCACACAAACACTCACACACACACACACTCACACACACACACACACACACACACACTCACACACAAACACACTCACATACAAATACACACTCACACACACTCACTCACACACACACTCACACACACACTCACACACACACTCACACACACACTCACACACACACTCACACACACACACACACACACACTCACACACACACTCACACACACTCACACACACTCACACACACACACACACACAGTCTCCACTCACATGGCATGGCTGTGATTGTACCCAAATAGCCAACGGGCATAAACAGCACAAAGCGGTACTGTAGCACTGAAGCAACACTCTGGCAAAGAGAAGAAGAATACAGACATTCAGAATAAGCATGCTATGCTAAAATGCTCATGTTCAAGGAACAGTCCACCATTTTTCTATCTTTTGTGTATTGTCTTTTGTGTATTGTCTTTTGTGTATTGTCTCCTAGTGTTTGGTATTGTTTGTCTTTTGTCCTGCGCTGTTTGCACCAGGTTGCACAGATGCACTTTATGTGGCTAGGACTAACTTACATTAAGTCCATAGCTCTGTCTTTGTTTGTGTTATGTAGCACCCTGGTCCTGGAGAAACGTGGTCTCATTTCATTGTGTACTGCATCAGCTATATATGGTTGAAAGGACAATAAAAGCTTCTAGACTTGTCTTGACCTTAAATAAAAATTTCCACACACTTCCCTTTACTTAGAAAAGCACTTCAAATGAAACTGAGTTTACTCCAAACTTACTTAGAACCGAAGCCTGAGGGCAGTTGTTAAGATTGAACACACACATAATTGAACACACGCATAATAATCCATCCATTTTATGTAGTGTTTATCTGACACAGGCTGTGGGGAACCTCAATTCTATCCCAGGGGACACGGGGCACAAGGCAAAGGCCATTCTGGACAGGATGCCAACTTGTCACAGGGCAACACACTCTCACACACATTCACACACTACAGACAACTTAGAGACGCCACTCATACCGCAATGCATTTCTTTGGACTGGGCAGGAAACCGGAGTACCTGGAGGTACGGTTCTGGTTAGTTCCTGGTACTACTTCCCTTATAGCAGCTATACCACCACCTCCTCTTCTCTCTGAGTGAAAGCCAAAACCAGCAAACTGTCACTGTTACAGAGAAACCAAAAAGTGTAAACATCTCCGTCCTGAAGTCTTCTGACTGCTCCACAGGGCTGACAACCGAGCCTTTCTTCCATAAATGCTACACAAACTTCCCAGAACGAAAAACTTCTCCATATTAAAGATGAAAGAAAACCTCTTTGTTTCTTATTAGACTTCAGATTAGTTTGTGTGGTGTGTCCTCCAGAGATGTTACTACAGCAACAATAACATATCACACTGAGTAAACAGCTGGAACTACAAAATGAATCTTCTGACCAAGCAGATTTAAGGCTTTTTTTTTTTTACTGCACTGTGGTCTATACACCAAGAATAAATGGTTTCTGTGTTGCACATATATTTGTAACCCACTATCATCAATCTGCATGGGTGAAGTTAATGGGAATAAACAGCGCAGATGCACATGTTAGGCACAGAGACACAATGAGAAGTTAATCCACACGTGATCGCTACCACCACCCTCTGTTTACGACCCGGCAGCTGTACCTTCTGCCTGCCTCGGCCGGTCGCTTTCTCTCTGTCTCCTGTCCTTCTCCATCTGCTGCAGCTCCTCCATATTACATAAAAAAAAAAAATCGTTTTGCTAATTAAGAAATAAACAATCCTGCATTACTATTTAAAAACACACACACACACACACACACACACACACAAGCGCATATATTTCTACAAATCACGCACAGGTCATGGTAAAAAAAAAACCCTTACTGCTGCTCTGGCATGGAAAGCTGGATAAAACTCCAAACAGCTTTGGTGTGTCTCATTCTAACACC
>NC_083467.1:24491501-24544001 GCF_030014155.1 Tachysurus vachellii
TAAAATAACGTTATGTACTTTCTGGATTACAACCTCCGTTTATACAGATTACATGGAGCTGCACGAACACGTTGGATTCGCCGCGTTTGGATGCCGATGTATGTTCACAAAGACATTAGCATTAACAGTAAAGCAACATCCGCCATTGTTGTTGTTGTGTTTGTGTTTGCCGCTGCTGCGCTAACGTTGCTGTGTAACGTGACACGTATACAGTGACGTCAGACTCGGCTCTGTGTGACGGCTCTCTAACCGATGGAAAGGCAAACCGGTTCTTATAAGGTTCGCCAGTGGAACTAACTATGAACCAGCACCAGCACTATCTCTGATCCAGCACGCGGTTCTTTTTGGTGGAAAAAGGGTATTAGACATGTTTCCAAGGCAGGAACCTTGGAAGCATGGACGCTTCATGCACATTTTCACCAAATGAATGCCGTACAAATGTCAACCAAAGGGGTTTTACGGGAACTTGAGGCATGTTTCCACCACAGGAGACGTTTTGGATATTTAGGAACTTGAGGCACGTTTCCACCACAAAAGACTCTTCAGATACCAAGAACATCAAGCATGCTTCCACTACAGGAACTTTAGGCATTTTCAGACTACATGTGCCTTTTCAGGAACCCCGCAACTCGAGGTGTGCTTTCACTGCAGTAGCCTTTTCAGAGATTTAGTTCAAATTTCTTCACAAAGGGATTTTAGTTGTGTTTCCACTTCAAGGCTGATTTCAGCTCCTGCACTGAAACGTAGCACTGGAAAACTTTTTAACTTCAACTGCAGACTTTTTTGCTGATGGGGTGCAGTCTGCCAAACTGAACATCAGTGACTGTTCGAACTTGAACTTCATAGAACGATCAACCTTCTCTGAAGCAAACGGTAAAGTACTAGCACTCCCTAAACCCATGACAAGGAGCGGATTCCCACATGAAATATTTACCTTAGGAGGCTTGAAGGGGTAGTCTGAGGAGAAGGTGATGTCCAGGAAAAACACGCCACCCTCGTAAACGGAGCCAGGAGGACCCAGGATGGTAGACCTCCACTCGTAGATGTTATCTCCTTTAGGTCCCGCACTGTAACATCACACACACAAACACACACAAGAATTATTCGCAATCAATTTGCTCCAACAAGACTAAATAAATACTGAGTACCACTAAGAACCGTTTTAGAAAATGTATACAAAAATTGAAATGAATAAATTTCCCCCCCAAAATCCCAAACTTTCCACCTTCCGGCAAAGATCTTTTGCTTTTTTCAAGACCTCTCAATCACCATCCAAGCTCCAGGCACAAAGTGATAAGATTCTTGGTGCAGTTTTACAGAACAGATTCGTGTGCGTTTTGCTGATTGTTCTAACACTAATACAAGCTCTATTTCTTCTTTCACTTCAGGCTTGAAATCTGACAAGTAAATAATCATGCCCATAAAAATGTTATTTACAGGTTTTCCTGGCTTTAATATGGCTTGTCATTTAAAGGCCTGGAAACTATCATTCACACATCTATTTTTTGCCCATGTTGTCTATTCTTAACTCCTTCAATATGGCAACCTGTCAAACCATCTTGTTAATACTGTAGCTGGTTCACAATACATCTGTGTGGCTCCTGATGGATACTAAAACAACAATGAGCTCTCCTCCCATGTCCAGGCCTTCACCGGAAACCTGACATATAGAAGATTGAGCTTCGAGTTTTGTTGTTGTTCTTGTTGTTTAAAAGCTCTCTGCTTCCATACCATCTCTCATCTGCATTCTCAAATAATGGTTCAAAGGCAACTGGATATTCTACACTATTGCCCCTTTTCCACCGAGGCAGTTTGAGTGCTGGTTCGGAGCCTAATTTAGAACCAGTTCTTTCTTTTTCGACAGCCAAAGCACCGGCTCTGAACCAGGAAAAGTGGTTCTTAAGTAGCACCAAAACGTTGCTGGTCTAGAATTAAGAACCGCTTGTGTCAGGGGCTGTGGGCGGGGCTGTGGGCGGGGCTACTGTTAGTGCAGTTCATAACGTACCTTAAGTATACTAAAGTTTATGATCTGATATGATCACTTATCAGCACACATGATGGTAGGTAGCTAAATGCTAAGGCTAACTTTTTTCTGTGTTAATGATAAAATAACGTTATGTACTTTCTCGATAACAACCTCCGTTTATACAGATTACATGGAGCTGCACGTACACGTTGGATTCGCCACGTTTGGATGCTAATGTAGGTTCACAAAGCCATGAGCATTAACAGTAAAGCAACATCCGCCATTGTTGATGACGTGTTTGTATTTGCCGCTGCTGCGCTAACGTTGCTGTGTAACGTGACACGTATACAGTGACGTCAGACTCGGCTCTGTGACGGCTCTCTAAAAGATGGAAAGACAAACCGGTTCTTAGAAGGTTCGCCAGTGGACCAACTTTGAACCAGCACCAGCACCAGCTCTGATCCAGCACCCGGTTCTTTTTGGTGGAAAAAAGAACCGGGCTTGTTAAACATTTCATTCCAGATGTTGCCGTCACTCTCTGTTCTGCAAAGGCTTTCTACTAGATGTTGGAGCATGACTGTGGGGGTTCATTCAGCTGTTCATTCAGCTAGTAGAGCATTAGTAAGACGTTAGATTGGTGAGGAGGTCTGGGGTTCGGTCAGGGCTCTGTGCAGGACACTCGAGTTCTTCCACTCCACTGCCAAAGCATGTTATCATGGAGCTTGTTTTGTGCACAGAGAAATGGTGGAACAGATTTGGACTCTTTATTTCCATTGAACAGAAATTGTAAAACTACTGCATACAAAGATATTCTAGACATGTATGTGCTTCTAACATCGTAGGAACAGCTCGGGGAAAACCACATATGGGTGTGATGGTCAAGTATCCACAAACCTTTAGTCGTATAGTGTGCCATAGAAATCTGGCTTGTTCTACTATCCAGGAAATGCTGCTATGCCTAATACAAGTGTATTAGACCACCACCACCACACACACACACAAACACACACTTCCATGTACACAATAGCTGTCAGCTTTATCCTGGTCAGAGGCAACGATTCTGGACCCAATCTCAGGTACTATAAACATTATATAAATATATTTATTTCTTTTCTAACCGTGCCTAGCCTCTCAAATACCCCTTTTCCACCAGAAAGAACCGGGTGCTGGTTCAGAGCTAGTGCTGGTTCGAAGTTGGTTCCACTGCCGAGCCTTCTAAGAACCGGTTTGCCTTTCCATGCGCTAGAGAGCCATCACAGAGCCAAGTCTTAGGTCACTGTATACAACGTTATACAGCAACGTTAGTGCAGCAGCGGCAAACACAAACACAACATCAACAATGGCGAATGTTGCTTTACTGTTAATGCTCATAGCTTTGCAAGCCTACATTGGCATCCAAACGTAGCGAATCCTGATTCAAAACGATTTAAAAATGGCGCTAACGACGTTCTCTTTTGTCTTGTCGGTCACAGTAGCCCCGCCCACAGCCCCGCCCACAGCCCCTGACGCAAGCGGTTCTTAAGTCTAGACCAGCAACGTTTTGGTGCTACTTCAGAACCACTTTTCCTGGTTAAGAGCCGGTGCTTTGGCTGTCGAAAAAGAACGAACTGATTTTAAATTAGGTTCTGGCTCCGAACCAGCACTCAAAACTGCCTCGGTGAAAAAGGGGCAAAAGAGAGTTGGCTAAAAAGCTAAATTAACGATCATGATGATAAAAACAGTCTGCCTCAAGATGTCAAAAATCTTGCTAGTTAAGTGTGATTTCCTCACAGTGGATGTCACGCTTTGATCCCGCAGCTGGATAGACGGATAGAAGGTGCTGTAGAGAACAGACATGCTGCAAGTCTAATTCGTTCAGTTTTTAAACAGACGACGGCTGTCGAAATGTTTCAAATGAAATTTTCTCCCTTGTCACTTTTACTGTATAATGCTAGAAGATTCTTTCTGGTTGAGATACAAGCCCAAGAGAAATTTATATCAGTTCTGGAAACTCAGTTTTTTAAAAATATATATAGCAAAAAACTGTTGTTCTAATATTCGCTATGGAGAACTGAATTTCCCCACACGATGCCTCTAACCTCCTGTTGCAACAAACAAACAAACAAATAATTAAAAATCTTTGTTCATGCACAGTCTACCGACCAATAGACTAAGGAGTTTTTTCACAAGCAAGAAATATCACTGGGTCAAAGAAATTTTTCTGTCAGATTTTTCTCCAGATTTACATTTTAAAAATTACATTTCGATTAGATTAGATTAGATTAGATTAGATTAGATTAGATTCAGCTTTATTGTCATTACACATGTACAAGTACAAGACAACGAAATGCAATTTAGGTCTAACCAGAGTGCAATAGCAGCAAGTGCAGGACATACAGTGTTTACAAGAGTTAAATAAGTTAAATAAAATGGTAATATGGAAGTAATTTACATGTGTGTGTGTGCTATGAACATAAAATACAGATGGATATAACTCACTCTCTCACTCACTCACTCATTTTCTACCGCTTATCCGAACTACCTGGGGAGCCTGTGCCTATCTCAGGCGTCATCGGGCATCAAGGCAGGATACACCCTGGACGGAGTGCCAACCCATCACAGGGCACACACACACACTCTCATTCACTCACACAATCACACACTACGGACAATTTTCCAGAGATGCCAATCAACCTACCATGCATGTCTTTGGACCGGGGGAGGAAACCGGAGTACCCGGAGGAAACCCCCGAGGCACGGGGAGAACATGCAAACTCCACACACACAAGGCGGAGGCGAACCCCCAACCCTGGAGGTGTGAGGCAAAATGTGCTAACCACTAAGCCACCGTGCCCCCCCTTTCCCCAGAGTTATATTTTAAAAATGACATTTAACTCCCAGCACCAAACCCAATAAATGCCATAGTTTCCTCACTTACAGTTATCATAATTTGGCAAAGCATAGGTCTATTTTCTTTACTCAGATGTCCCGTTTGAACCAAGTATACATAGTATATGTACAAAAATTCTTGCCAGCGGCACCCAAAACCTTTAACGACTCAACTCACGACTTGAATATATCACAAGGAATATGATGAGAGAAGAAGATAACTGTGTTCAATCAGAACCACTGGCATTCTCCTGGTTGCACGCTGCATGCAGTCTGACGGTGGGCACAGCAGGCGCCTTCTTAAATGATCGTGAACGAACAGACATGAGACAGGATGGGGGAAAAAAAAAGAAGAAATAAATAAAACCCAGCTACCAGAATTGGAGAAAGAACATGTACTGATACAAAGAGACAAAAAAATGTGTACAGAAAAAGGAGAAACAGCTTTGGGATGATTACTCTTCCTCCTAAAATATCTGACTCGACCTGATTTTAACCACTGAAAACCAAAAAAATAGTCACTGGTCGGGACAGACCCCTGGGTTTAAACTGTAAGTACTCATCTACAAAACCTATAATAACCACAGTTATATTTAAGATCTCGTTCAGAATCGTACTGTATTCAGACTGCATAAAAAAAAAAAACCACACGCTTCTCCACAACAGGCTGAGAACATTAGCAACATATGCAGCTCTTCTCAGTGGAAACAAGTCAGAGAACAGAGACACGATATCAATCATCCTAACGGCTCTTACTCGAACTTTCATTTACGCGCCTTAAATCCAGTAATAAAGATGCAGTGTTCTAAAGTATGCCGTTATTACTGTTCGTTAGCTTCACTGATGAAGACTTTTCTCAAACAATCCTCAGAACTAATATAGAATGTAAATGTAGAATTACTTGTAGATGATTGAAAATCAAGCAGACATCTACAGTTTACTTAAACATGCCTACCAAAACAAAAGAAGAATAAAAAAAAACTAGAACGTACATTTCCTGAAGAAAATGTGAATGGTGCTTGCACGTGGCAAGTTCCCCTCATCGTGCTGAGTGTTTTGATATGTAACATGTCCATGTTGTGCAAATTTTTTATTCATTCATCTTCTACCGCTTATCCGAACTACCTCGGGTCACGGGGAGCCTGTGTCTATCTCAGGCGTCATCGGGCATCAAGGCAGGATACACCCTGGACGGAGTGCCAACCCATCGCAGGGCACACACACACACACACACACACACACACACTCTCATGCAATCACACACTAGGGACAATTTTCCTGAGATGCCAATCAACCTACCATGCATGTCTTTGGACCGGGGGAGGAAACCGGAGTACCCGGAGGAAACCCCCGAGGCACGGGGAGAACATGCAAACTCCACACACACAAAGTGGAGGCGGGAATCGAACCCCAACCCTGGAGGTGTGAGGCGAACGTGCTAACCACTAAGCCACCGTGCCCCCCGCAAATTTTTTATTTTCACAGGAAATCACATGACGTCACGTGACTTCATCAAATTACACGTGAGGAAGTTCCCCTCATTGTTGTGAGTGTTTTGATATGTCACATGTCCATGTTGTAAAAAGTTTTTTGATTTTGCATATTTTGGGGGCGGGGCTACGGCACAACTGGAAGGCCAGTCGTTAAAAAAATGTAAAAGTTTGTTCAGAGTATCACCCTAAAGGAGCTGGCCGAGTTTAGTGTAGATAGTTCAAAAGCGTGCCGAGTTATAAACCTACAAAATTTATAATGGGAGTCTATGGGTAAAAAGGCCAATTTGAGACCCGGTACCAGAAGTACTGGTACTCTGATCGCTTATAAAAGTCACAGCACACCTCCCCTCAATGAGTCGGTCGATTTGACGTGTCATTCATGGGTCTAGGACAAAAGCTGCTGGACAAGTTACGCTCCGAAGTTTTGTCCGGAAGAGTATGCAGGATAGTAAGAATGTTGCTTTAAGCACCATTAATGAGACATTTAGTACAAACACATAGTCTAACATATTGACCATTATATTAGGAACACCTGTACTCCTGCCCATTCATGCAATTCTCCAATCAGCCAATCATGAAGCTACATGTCTGGAGCTTCAATAAACATTCGATTCAATTCCGTTTTATTTGTATAAGCGCTTTAATCAATGGACGTTGTCGCAAAGCAGCTTTACAGGAATATAAAAATGCACCATAAAAATGACAAAGATTACATTTTGAATGCAGGTTTATCAGTAATAAGTAAACCAGAGGTAACGGTGGCAAGCAAAAACTCCCTGAGAAGATAAGAAGAAGAAACCTTGAGAGGGAACCTATCCTCATCCACTCCAGAGTATAAATAATTTACTTTCTACGACCGTGTATAATGCTCGAATTAAACATCCGAATAAAGAATTTGAGCTAGCTATGTGAGCTAGTTTAAGCATTTCAGAAAGCATCCACAGTCCTCGACTGATCAGACATGGTCAGACATGGAAAATGGTCACTGGTTTGAGTTGACAGGAAAGCTACAGTAGCTCAAATCACTCTTTACATAGATGAAATTTAAATTTAAATAGCGAAGTAAAGTACAGATACGTGAAATTTTATACTTAAGTACATTGACGAAGTATTTGTACTCCGTTACATTACAACACTGATTAAAATCGAGGTTTCGCTCCTGTCAGGAATCTGAGGCTGTAGTGAACTAGACAGCTGAACAGTGGAAGATCTCAGAAGAAAGGTTAGAGGTTTCTGAACTACTCGCTGGCACCAAATGCTGAGATCATAAATTGAACCTAATATGATGTATGATGAATATGAAGTCTGAGCGGAGTTCAACAGTGATACTCTCGGTAAAAGTTATTCATGAGTAATTCATCACAATACTACTAGTTTTGTCCTTCCACCAATAAATGTTATCATTTATTCATCATTTCCCAACAACTCTATTCCAAGCCATATAGTAAAACCTCCAAAAAGTAAAGGTCACCTAGCCAAAAAAAAAAAAACACATTTTGTGATATTGAACTTTTGCATTTCTATTAAAAAAATTCACTGCAATTGAGGTAGATTCCAAAATTGAGTCCCATGATGTACTGTAATTTATTAAAGTATCAACAAAACACATAACCGACGTTGACAGATAATGATTCACAAATTCTTTATTCGGATCCTGGATTTAATTACACGAACCTCCCCTCCATTCCCCTGTCACCGGTCTAGCAGCAGTGGGTTTAAATCTGCCAATCGCAATGACAATGAATATACTCAACAAAATAACTGAGTGAAAAAGAGACAGAAGGAAAGAGAAAGGAGAAAAAAGCCTTTTTTCAGGCTCTGGGAATAACAGCTAATGGATCGCTTCCCAGAAACGAGGCGAGTCATCGGAGGTAAAAATGCACCCTGAGTGGTGTTTTGCTGGATCAGGATTGAGCCGAGTCAGCACCTAAGAACCTGCTGTAAGCATGCGGTTATCTACAGCATCGCTCTTAGTGTATGTGATAACAGACAATATCTCAGGAACATGACACCAGACTGCACACACAAATACTGACACGGAGTGTTTATGCTGTCAAAGGTTCTAAGCAGAATCTCAACAGCAGAGAAGAAAACGATCACAGAGCATTCTGATAAAGTTGAATGGAACATGAAAATGCTGCAGAGTGTTTGATGGTGTTTTGTGGAAGTGTTAGTGTTTGGTGGAAATGATATTGTTTTATAGAAATGCTGGTGTTTGATGGAGAGTACTGATGACTGAAAAGAAAATATTGGACTATGTTTAAAGGTGTTTTATGGAAGTGTTAGTGTTGGGTGGAAACGTTGGCATTTAAGGGAAATGTTGGTGTTTGATGGAAACACTGGTGTTTAATGGAGATTACTTATGATTGAAGAGAAAATACTGGACTGAATCTGATGGTGTTTAATGGAAGTGTTAGTGTTTGCTGGAAATTGTGTTTAATGGACATACTGGCATTTGATGGTGAGTACTTATGATTGAAAAGAAAATACTGGAGTGTGTTTAATGGTGTTTCATGGACGTGTTGGTGTTTGGTGGAAACGTTGGCATTTAATAGAAATGTTGGTGTTTGATGGAGAAAACGGTCATTTGAAGAGAAAATACTGGAGTGTGTTTGATAAAAAAAATGATGTTTGAAGAGAAAATACCGGAGTGTGTTTAATGGTGTTTCATGGAAGTGTTGATGGAAATGATGGTGTTTAATGGAAACACTGGTGTTTAATGGTGATTACTTATGATTGAAGAGAAAATACTGGAGTGTGTTTAATGGTGTTTAATGGAAATGCTGGTGTTTATGGACAGTACTGATGATTGAAAAGAAAATACTGGACTGCATTTAATTGTGTTTAATGGAAGTGTTAGTGTTTGCTGGAAATGATAGTGTTTAATGGACATACTGGTGTTTGCTGGAGAGTACTTATGATTGAAAAGAAAATACTGGACTATGTTTAAAGGTGTTTTATGGAATTGTTGGTGTTTGGTGGAAATGTTGGCTTTAATGGAAATGTTGGTGTTTGGTAAAGAAAAATGATGTTTGAAGAGAAAATACCAGAGTGTGTTTAATGGTGTTTCATGGAAGTGTTGATGGAAATGATGGTGTTTAATGGAAACACTGGTGTTTAATGGTGATTACTTATGATTGAAGAGAAAATACTGGAGTGTGTTTAATGGTGTTTAATGGAAATGCTGGTGTTTATGGACAGTACTGATGATTGAAAAGAAAATACTGGACTGCATTTAATTGTGTTTAATGGAAGTGTTAGTGTTTGCTGGAAATGATAGTGTTTAATGGACATACTGGTGTTTGCTGGAGAGTACTTATGATTGAAAAGAAAATACTGGACTATGTTTAAAGGTATTTTATGGAATTGGTGTTTGGTGGAAATGTTGGCATTTAATGAAAATGTTGGTGTTTGGTAAAGAAAATGATGTTTGAAGAGAAAATACTGGAGTGTGTTTAATGGTGTTTCATGGAAGTGTTGATGGAAATGATGGTGTTTAATGGAAACACTGGTGTTTAATGGAGATTACTTATGATTGAAGAGAAAATACTGACTGCATGGACATACTGGCGTTTGATGGAGAGTACTTATGAGTGAAGAGGAAATGCTGGAGTGTGTTTGATGGTGTTTAATGGAAATGCTGGTGTTTGATGGACGGTACTGATGATTGAAGAGAAAATGCTGGAGTGTGTTTGACGGTGTTTAATGGAAATGCTGGTGTTTGATGGACGGTACTGATGATTGAAGAGGAAATGCTGGAGTGTGTTTGACGGTGTTTAACGGAAATGCTGGTGTTTGATGGACGGTACTGATGATTGAAGAGGAAATGCTGGAGTGTGTTTGATGGTGACTGAGAAAAATTGACTTTTATAAAGAATACTTAAGTGTATTTTAGTTTGACTGCTGGAATCCAATATAACCAAACACCAAGACTTATTACCAACACAATATTCTCATTGTCAAATCTTGACTATTCTTGGAGAATGTTGCTATCTATTTATCTTTGGTGTTTTTGTTTGATTTGTTCAGTGGAATATTTGGTATTTGAAGGAGAATGAGTGGTGTTGAAGTTTGGATGTGTGTGTGCTGGTGATTAATGGTGCTTGGTGGTTTCTGGTGTGCCTGGTGTTATGCATGATACATGGTGAAGGATGTTGGTGTTTGATGGATGATATTTGTCTGACGGATGACGCTGGTGCTGTGAATCACTTCAGGGTTTAAACAATGTGTGTGTTATTAACTAACAGCCTTTGAAATAAAGTGGCATGATTGCAGGTTATTGCGCTACCGATACTAAAAAAGCGCTGCAGTGAAGAAAAAAGGATAGGAAATCAGACTCAAACCATTATATACTGTAAAATTTTACAATGTTCAGTCAATACAAAAATCTAAAACAATTTACCAGCGCTCAGCTCAGTGACTGGAATGGATTCACTTATTAAAAGCATCTCCCTGGCTATTAAAGACAAATAGTTATTAGACCCAGAACAAAAGTCACAACTGCTGGGGGAAAAAAACTGTAGCCTACAAATAATTGGATTACGTGCAGAGGAAAGCACCAGTGATCGATTGACAAGATGTGTTCATTATCATTAATCCCCTGAGCCAGGAGAATGATTCACAAGCACTTGGGCTGTCTGTCTCCTCACACAGCTTACACACCAGAATCAGAATCCTTCCTGGATACTGTGTAAAGCCAGCCATGAAAATAAACCAGAAGAGAGAAGGCTTGCAGGCCGGCTATAGATCTCGTAATGCCAAACCGAGCGTGACTTTCAGCCAACAAAAACTCGCATCAGAGTGAGCTGAGCTGCTGTTGTAATGGGGCTATCTGTGTCCTTCAGTGAAGACAAACAACGAGAGAGAAGAGAAATCTTTTTAACGGCTTGTTTATCTGACAGGCTGACAAGGCTTCGATAGTGTGTCAGTAAGACTGGAAGAAAAGTGCCATGCTGCCTCATCCAGCTCTGTCTCACACACACACACACACACACACACACACAGAGCTTTAGAACAAATGTCAAACTCTCAAGCAAGAAAAACAGCAAAGGAGCCATATTCATGGAAACCATAACTGAAACGTTCCTAAAACACAGAGTGGCGACTCCTGTTCCTGAGCGATAAAAAACATCCTATTTCTATGAGTCGGTTGTTCACAAACACCCGGTGAGCCAAATAGTTAAACGTGCATCTCTTTCTTGTACGTACAACACTGTAAAAAAAAAAAAGTCGCCTGCTATATTTCGCTATACGTTTTGTCTTTGATGTCCAGAGGTTTGATGGAAATGACAGTGTTTGATGGAAATGTTGGTGTTGGACGAACAGTGCCGAAGGTTGAAGAGAAATGCTGGAGTGTGTTTAATGGAAATGATGGTGTTTGAGGGAAAGCTGGTGTTTAATGGAAATGTTGGTGTTTGAGGGAAAGCTGGTGTTTAATGGAAATGTTGGGGTTTGAGGGAAAGCTGGTGTTTAATGGAAATATTGGTGTTTGAGGGAAAGCTGGTGTTTAAAAGAAATGTTGGTGTTTGAGGGAAAGCTGGTGTTTAATGGAAATGTTAATGTTGGACAGAGTGTTTGATGGTGTTCAATGGAATTTATTGGCATTTAATAGAAATGTTGGTGTTTGAGGGAAAGCTGGTGTTTAATGGAAATTTTGGTGTTTGAGGGAAAGCTGGTGTTTAATAGAAATGTTGGTGTTTGAGGGAAAGCTGGTGTTTAATAGAAATGTTGGTGTTTGAGGGAAAGCTGGTGTTTAATGAAAAAGTTGGTGTTTGAGGGAAAGCTGGTGTGTAATGGAAATGTTAATGTTGGACAGAGTGTTTGATTGTGTTCAATGGAATTTATTGGCATTTAATAGAAATGTTGGTGTTGGACGAACAGGACTGATAATTGAAGAGAAAATGCTGTAGTGTGTTTGACAGTGTTTAATGTTGGAGTGAAATGTTGGATGGTGTTTAATAAAAATGTTAGTGTGTGTTGGCATTTAATGGAAAATTGGTGTTTAATTGAAATGTTGGAGTTTAATGGAACTGTTGGTGTTTGATGGAGAGTACTGATGATTGAAGAGAGAATGCTGGAGTGTGTTTGATGGTGTTTAATAGAAATGTTGGTGTTTGATGGGAAATTATGTTTAAAGAAATAATTGTGTTTGATGGAAAGTACTGATGATTTAAAATGCCATTTAATGGAAATGATTGGTGTTAAATGAAAAGGACTGATGGTTAAAAAGAAACTGCTGGATTGCGTTTAATGGAAGTGTTGGTGTTGGATGGAGAGTACTGATGATTGAAAAGTCAATGATATCCCACAACAAATTTCTATGAGTCGGTTGTTCACGAACACCCAGTGAGTTAAATAGTTAAAGGTGCGTTTCTTTCTTTCTGAGACGAGATCATTCGCATCTTGTACATACAACACTGTGAAAAAATAAGTCACCTGCTATATTTCGCTATAAGTTTTGTCTTTGATGTCCAGTTTATGCCTAAAGTCCATGGTCATATGCATAAACAGTGCATTAAGCATCTGTATAGAGTGAAGTTCTTGTGCTACAGTTATACACTCTCACCCAGACACAGTGCAAACCTGCTAAGTAGCTTTCATTCATTCATTCATTCTCTACTGCTTATCAGAACTACCTCGGGTCACGGGGAGCCTGTGCCTATCTCAGGCGTCATCGGGCATCAAGGCAGGATACACCCTGGACGGAGTGCCAACCCATCACAGGGCACACACACTCTCATTCACTCACGCAATCACACACTACAGACAATTTTCCAGAGATGCCAATCAACCTACCATGCATGTCTTTGGACCGGGGGAGGAAACCGGAGTACCCGGAGGAAACCCCCGAGGCACGGGGAGAACATGCAAACTCCACACACACAAGGCGGAGGCGGGAATCGAACCCCCAACCCTGGAGGTGTGAGGCGAACGTGCTAACCACTAAGCCACCGTGGCCCCTAAGTAGCTTTTATGTTGTACAAAAGGTAGCAAATGAAATAACAGTAATTACCTCTATTATTAATGTATTCTAGCAAGAAAATGTCTGACATAGTTAACCTTTTAGTAAGAACTCACTGGCTTTCAGTGTGAGACGTGTTAGCAGTTGAAGTTTAGCAGTTGATGATAACAGCTTCACATTTTAGATGCTTATGAACAGGAATCTGGGCGTCTCAGAGAGCAGAAATGGGTTTGATATCAACATTTACTTTGAAGATATAAGATACGATTTTTTATAAATATACATTGCAACTAGTGTTCTAGGGAAAAACAGAAATACTGATGAAAGATTATAAATTCTTAAACCGATGAGTGCCTACTTTCATATACAGTAAACTACCAGTGTAGAGTGAGACAGAGTTCCCACTCTTTTTCAGAGCTCATTTTCCAGGACATTTCAAATTTAGCAAAAAAAAAAGACAAGGCTCACAGATTCACGGCCTAAAGTAATATGTTCTTCTCTCCAGAAGTCTTAAAAATAACGTACACTTTATGGCTATTACTTAACTATACTTTTAAAGACAATTTGTCAAGTGAATGAAATATCAACAATTATAAAATAAAAAGGCCGCACATATTAATACCCTTTCCTTTCTCAGACCAATGCCGTCATGCATGCTTTAGTTTGCTGTACATTCCCCTTGCACATGATGTTCAGATTAACAAGGTTAATATAACCTGCTGACCCGTCACCATTTGCTGAAAACATTCGAGCACATAAACCATTCCTAGCGCCTGAAACCGCCGACACAAGACAGCGTCATCCGTCACAGCGAGATTAAACAGCATAACAAAAACTCAGCGTCCCTGAAGAAAGCGCTTTCTACTAACGTTAATTGTTTTGACCAGTTTGTAAACTGTTCTTTAAATGATCAAGAACATTTAAAAATAATAATTTTCCAGGACAACAAGATTTTTTCCAGGACAATTTATGTTTTCTCTCATTTTCCATGTGTTTTCCAGGACTGGAACATTGGTCATCAATTTTCCAGGATTTCCAGGTTTTCCAGGATGCGTGGGAACCCTGTGAGACGTGACAAAGACATTCGTGTGCACAACAAAACAGGAGGAAATTCCATTTTCTGCCTCTGGTAAGCAATGTAAACGTTGTATGCAGCTCAAGAGTCCAGCGTAAACAGAAGTGATCGTTCTATTAGAATGTTAACAGAAAGAGAGAAATAAAGAGAGAAATCTACAAACATAAAAACATATTTAGGTTTATGTTACAGACAAATGTGTCTATTTTATGGTTGGCAATGAACTTTAAGGTGTTTTATTTTATTTATTTTTCACATTTACATTTATGGCATTTATCAGACACCTTTATCCAGAGTGACTTACATTAATATTTCAATTTATTAAAAAAATGGAGCAATTGAGGGTTAAGGGCCTTGCTCAGGGTCCCAGCGGAGGCAGCTTGGTGGACCTGGGGTTCGAACCCATGACCTTCCGATCAGTAGTCCACCTTAACCCTTGAGCTACCTTATCCGCATACCATATTTTTTATACAGTCTACATTCTCCTAGAACATTTGAACAACCTAAGGAGTCAGTTTCCTTAGAAAACATGTCACTTTTATTGCTTAAATAGTTGTTTTGATATGTTTAAATCTTTTTGAATGCATCTTAGTTCTACATCATTTTGATCCATTTTTGCACCGTTTGTCCCATTTTTGCACATTTAAAACAGCAAATTTTTCATGCAAAGCATTAACATGCAAAACTCTGCACAGAACTCAAGCTCAGGAACAAACGGGGGACCCTGAAGCAAGGAGTCACACCTTCTTTGGTAAGACTCACAGGCACGGTTGGCTAGAGACCAAACCCAGATGCTGCTACAGATCTCACGCTGTTTGGTGTAAATCTGCCGGCAGCCACTGAATACTTACGCTCTATAACTCCAGCACTAGAGAAGCCTCTGATGGAAAGAGAGCCATCATTTGACTATTATTTTATGTCATAAGTTACCCATTTTGAATCAGAGAGCGATAAAATAAGAGTTTGAGAAACATTTGAGGTTTACGTAGCTGGATGATCACCCGATTTGTGCTCGTCTCATTTCAGCACAGTTTTCTCTGCCCTTTTCTAGCATGCATCACTCTCACTACTCAGCATCAGCGTCTGTCGCGAGCACTTCTCACCATCTGATCGCCAGTTCCAAGAGCCGTGGGAAAAACAAACCAAATGCTTCTTGAAACAAACAACACAATTGGAGTCGAAGGTCGAGTCGTTTACTACCATGTACAAGATACACAACGTGTCTCTAATGTCTTCTACTGGCCAGTATGCTAGCTGTACAGGCCAATATGCTAGTATGCTATGCTAGTTTTCTCTATGATATTGTAAATACCGTATCTGTACCGAATAAATCCCAATACGTTTTGCAGACTAGATCCAATCAAACACTAGAGTGTGAGACAAACCCTGTATTTCCAGGAGGTCAGCTTGACAAGTGTAGAGTCAAAAGCCCCAGAAGTTTCACAACACACAATAACCTCATGATTGTAAAGCAGTTGGATTATTGTGCGTTATTGCCATGAGTCTATTCTTAAAAAAAAGATTGCAATTATGTTAGACTGCAACAGGCAACAAATTGAAACCTCTTGCTAATAAAAATGTCGAGTTGTCTCAGGGTGTACTGTATGTATGGACGATTGATTTAGAAGAAACCCCTCAGGTGTTCCTGAGCCCCAGCTGCGGAAGCTGAGATCCAAACCACGTTTATGAAGCAATTACGTCTGACTCCCTGCCAGCATTATATAACAGAATAGATGCTGGGTGTGAGTGAGAGAGTGAGCGAGTAAGTGTGTAAGTGGCGTATTTTTGGCCAGGATCCCGGCTGCAAAACAGGTCTGACCTCTCAGAAGGCAGAAAGCCCTCAGTGTGCAGCAGCAGAGGTAAACGTGTGAGACTGCGTTGTATAAGCCAGAGTTTACAATGGGTTAGGGATGCCATAACTTCAAATGTGCTTGAAATGTTCTCACTTGGACTTTAATATACACTCTCACGGCCCACTTTGTTCCAGTGAACACTTTAATGGCCGTGTTAAGACTTATTAACCTTTACTGCTGGAGAGGAAACTCACAAAAAGCTTATGTCTGTGCAGAAAAGCATTCAGGTCTGGATGTGTTCAGTAACAGTGATCTGAGGTGACTGGGGAAATGTAGATTATTCCATGGGACTGAATCAGTTCTGCTGAACAGTGGAAAATTGTCAAGAACACAAAGAAAAAAAAAACATTCTTGTTATATTCTTGTTTGTCCTCATGTTCCAATGTACTCATTTCATACTTTATTCACTTGATACTTTCTTTTCAGTATTACAGAACCCACCATGTTCATAATGCACTGCAACACCTACATGAAGCAGCAGTGGCTCAGTGGTTACAATGTTGGACTACTGACTGGAAGGTGGTGAGTTCAAATCCCAGCACTGCCAAACTGGTGGAGTTGCGCTCTTGAGCATGGTCCTTATCCCTCATGAATGCAGCTGTATAAATGAGATAAAGCTACACATGAACGTCTGTAGTAACTTCAACTAGCTATAAATGACTTTGGTAGCTTTAGTAAGCTACTAATGACCTCCTGTGGTAATTCGGATTAGCTATAAGTGAACTCCTGTGGAAACTTTAGTTAGCTATTACTGACGTTCTGTCGTAACTAGCTAGTTCATCAATAGCCTCATGTGGAAACTTTAGCTAGCTATCAATAACTTACTGTGGCAACTTTAGCTAATTCTTCAGTGATCTCCTGTGGTAACTTTAGCTAGCTATTCAATTAAATGTAAATTAGCTTTGTACTTAGCTTTTAACTGTGGACGTTGTCACAAAACAATATATCGTCGCTGTCGGGCAGAAACCTCGTATCTCCAAAACCGTTATTTATCAGGAAATTAAAAAAACGCCGTACCTTATCTGCAGTTCACAGGGTTTAGTCCGCGTTGCAGTGGATTGTCTTGTGCTAAATTCCTGTCCTGAGATGAGCACCAGAACTAGCGGGTGTCAAGATTTTTTTTTCTTTGAGCCCAGTGTTTTGAAGACATTTACCTCAGAAGACGTGTTGATTCGTTGCGACTCTTATTGAGGAGAAATATGCCGTGAAGTTCTCCCGCGGAGTGAGGAAGAGGTGGACAGTTGAAGTGTCCAATGGAGTTATGAGATTTGCGCTCAAGCTATTTTCAAGACTTTAGATTGGTTAATAACTTGTAAAAATAACAGACCCATGTGGGGACTGACCAATCGCATCGATATGTGAAAAAATATGAAATTGACCAAATTTGGACATACAAGATTTCCGCTCGACAGTGACAATATATATATATATATATATATATATATATATATATATATATATATATATATATATATATATATATATATATCAGAAAGCTATCAAAGAACTCCAGTGGTGAGTTTAACTAGCAATTAACGGCCACCTTTGTTGATCTAACTTGATGTCAATGACCTTCTTTGGTACCTTTCTATTATTTGGTTCACAGTGTCTCAACATTGTCAGTATTTCAGGCTGATGTGTGTCTGTAATCTGCTTCCACTTGGTTCGAGCTCTCTTCTCTGTGGCACTGTGGTCAAGCTTATTTCATATTTATCTACCTCATTAAGCTCTTAGGAACAGCACACTCTTGACACACTAGACTATTTGTTTACTCTGCACACCATTATGCATGTGAGAAGTATTTCATTGAGGCTTCATTTGTTTATTTACAAAGGGAAATAACAGCTTGAATGTCAGCACAGATGTGTTTACAGAGCATGCTGTTGGCCTGTTGCAGTCTGATGGTCACCTCTTCTCATACAGCTGCTGCATGATGGCCATGTTTAAAGAGTTTCACTTTTTATCCTGTGGTTCTTGGCTCATTGCTGAAGCTTACATTTTGCTTTGCAACGCCAAAACAAACACACAGACTGTACCCATAATCCCCCAGGCTGGCTCTGGCTGGCTCTTTGGGGGGTCATTGAGAGGGGCTGGAGCACCTCCAGACACATGTCTGCCTTTAATTCTACCTGAAGACCAATTATTAGGACACTTTCCCCAGAGTTCAAAGACCCTGCTGAATACACTTCTGGGAGGAAACTTGAAAATCCATAGTGATGAAGAGAGAGGTAGAGAGAGGTAGAGAGAGAAAGAGAGAGAGACAGAGAGAGAGAGAGAGAGAGAGAGAGAGAGAGAGAGAGAGAGAGAGAGAATTTCTGGCAGTAACCTTTGGAGTCTCAGTAACCGAATCCTGAATGTTACACAAGGCAGACTCAACTAAATCCCTCTGAACACACACTTTATACACCACTCTCACTCACTCACTCACACACACGCGCACTCACACACGCACTCACACACACGCACTCACACACACGCACTCACACACACGCACTCACTCACACGCACTCACTCACACGCACTCACTCACACGCACTCACTCACACGCACTCACTCACACGCACTCACTCACACGCACTCACTCACACGCACTCACTCACACGCACTCACTCACACGCACTCACTCACGCACTCACTCACTCGCACTCACTCACTCGCACTCACTCACTCACTCACTCGCACTCACTCACTCGCACTCACTCACTCGCACTTGCACACACACACTCGCACACTCTCACACTCTCACTCGCACGCACACACACACACACTCGCATGCACACACTCACACGCACGCACACGCTCGCGTGCACACACTCGCACACACACACACTCGCACACACACTCACTTACACTCACACTCTTTATGTCTCTTGCTTCCGTAGTATCTCCTTATGGCTCTCTCACTCTCAAACTGTCTCCCTTTATAGGCCTATCTGGTTGCTGTCAGCAATAACATTTTTCCTGTAATAGCAATATCCATCTCAATTCCTTGTGTATCTCCTGTAAACATCTCCTTGTCTCAGATAGATCACTCAATCTTAACATCCCTTTAAGTCCTTATAATCTAAAATAGTTTCTATTTGTCCCTCTTAATATCTTTAAGTCTCTCTTAATCTAATAAAGCATTTATTTGACATGCATTTATATAGCATAAATTTGGGTCTCCCAATCATATACAGTTTCTATTTGGGTCTCTCTTAATCTGATACAGTATCTCTTTAGATATCTCAATCTAATACAGTAACTATTACTGACGCTCTTATACAATATCACTTTGGGTTTCTCTTAAACATATACAGTGTCCCTTTGTGTCTCTCAAACATATACAGTATCCCTTTGTGTCTCTCAAACATATACAGTATCCCTTTGGGTCTCTTTGAATCTAATATAGTATCTATTTCTGCCATTCTTATACAGTATCAATGTGGGTCTTCCTTAATCATATACAGTATCCCTTTGTGTCTCTCTTAAACATATACAGTATCCCTTTGTGTCTCTCTTAATCATATACAGTATCCCTTTGTGTCTCTCTTAAACATATACAGTATCCCTTTGTGTCTCTCTTAATCATATACAGTATCCCTTTGTCTCTCTTAATCATATACAGTATCCCTTTGTGTCTCTCTTAATCATATACAGTATCCCTTTGTGTCTCTCTTAAACATATACAGTATCCCTTTGTGTCTCTCTTAATCATATACAGTATCCCTTTGTGTCTCTCTTAAACATATACAGTATCCCTTTGGGTTTCTCTAAAACATATACAGTATCCCTCTATGTCTCTTTGAATCTAATATAGTATCTATTTCTGCCGTTCTTATACAGTATCAATTTGTGTCTCTCTTAAACATATACAGTATCCCTTTGGGTCTCTCTGAATCTAATATAGTAACTATTTCTGCCGTTCTTATACAGTATTAATTTGGGTCTTCCTTAATCATATACAGTATCCTTTGTGTCTCTCTAAAACATATACAGTATCCCTTTATGTCTCTCTTAAACATATACAGTATCTCTTTGGGTTTCTCTAAAACATATACAGTATCCCTTTGTGTCTCTCTTAAACATATACAGTATCTCTTTGGGTTTCTCTAAAACATATACAGTATCTCTTTGAGTTTCTCTAAAACATATACCATATCCCTTTGTGTGTCTCTAAAACATACAGTGTACAGTATCCCTCTGGGTCTCTTTGAATCTAATATAGTATCTATTTCTGCCATTCTTATACAGTATCAATTTGTGTCTCTCTTAAACATATACAGTATCCCTTTGGGTCTCTCTGAATCTAATATAGTAACTATTTCTGCCGTTCTTATACAGTATTAATTTGGGTCTTCCTTAATCATATACAGTATCCTTTGTGTCTCTCTAAAACATATACAGTATCCCTTTATGTCTCTCTTAAACATATACAGTATCCCTTTGGGTTTCTCTAAAACATATACAGTATCCCTTTGTGTCTCTCTTAAACATATACAGTATCTCTTTGTGTCTCTCTAAAACATATACAGTATCCTTTGTGTCTCTCTAAAACATACAGTGTACAGTATCCCTCTGGGTCTCTTTGAATCTAATATAGTATCTATTTCTGCCATTCTTATACAGTATCAATTTGGGTCTCTCTTAAATCATATACAGTATCTCTTTAGGTCTCTCTTAATCTTATATGTTATCTCATTAGGTTTCTCTTAATCCTATACAGTACCTTTTATTAATTAACAATATCTCTGAGTCTCCCTTTATCTTTTACAGTATCTATTTCTGTCTCTCCTAATCTTATAACTTATTTCTTTAGCTGTCTCTTAATCTTATACAGTAATACTTTAGGTTACTTTTAATCTCAGACAGTATCTCTAACCCCTTTTTTTCTTATACCTTATCTTTTTAGGTGTCTCTTAATCTGATACAGTATCTCTTTATGCGTCTCAGTCTCAGACAATATCTCTATTTGATTGTCCTTAATCTCAGATTAATCCCTGTCTCAATCTCAGACAGTATATATTTACTTCTCTCTAAATCTCTGACAGTATCACATTGTCTCTTAATCCCATGTCTACATATTTATCTCTATATTAACATTCTCTGGATTATGTCTAATAATTAAATAGAAATTACTGACATCATATGATATTTGTGATTTCAACGTTCAGGTTCAGCAGCAATGCTAAAACATTCTGTCACATGTACATTGTAATGTAAAGCGACTAAACTTCCTCCGTCTGTCTGTAATCGTGTGATATAAATGACCAGTTCACTAACCTATAAAACACTGTTCATCATATTCTCCAAAAGCTTTGACCTTCTAGTAGAAACACATGCAGTGAGAACTGTGAATAAACGACACGGTCATTCGATCTGCTGCAGAACACCGAACCATGCAGGTTTACACACTTCACCAGCACCTCTGCTTTCTCTTGGAATTAAAGCAACAGCTCTGCTCTACACTTACAGCATGCGGTCTGTCTGTCTGTCGCACCACACACACACACACACACACACACACACAAACACACACACACACACACACAAACACACACACTCCACCATCACCACCTCCGCTTTCTCTCAGAATTAAACCAACAGCTCTCCTCTATGTTGTCTGTCTGTGTCTCACTACACAAACATACACACACACACAAACCAAAAGCACACCTAATCCAACAGCTTTGCTCTATACTATCTGTCTGTCTTTCACTGTCTCACCACAAACACACACACACACACACAAAACCACTACCTCCAGTTTCTCTCAAAATTAAACCAATAGCTCTGCTCTATGCTGTCTGTCTGCACACACAACTTCCTCTTTTTAATGGAATTAAACCAAAAGCTCTGTACTTACGACACACTGTCTGTGTCTCATTGTGTCACTACACACACACACACACACACACCACTGAACTAACACTACTATTGATCTTTCCAGCAGAATACGGGTGCAGCGGCTCTGTAATTATGATGTTGTGCGCTTTACCATGCTCTCTGGAATGTCATATTTAAGCTAGTTTTATTAACACACAAGTAAATAACAAACAAGTAGTCAGTGTGTGTGTGTGTGTGTGTGTGTGTGTGTGTCCTACAATCACATCTGTTCAGCTACGTAAACAGAGACAGACATGAAGAGAAGATAGGGAGTGTATCTACACTCTTCATTGTATGTGTATCTACACTCTTCACTGCAACATAATGTATTGAGTATTATTCATTCCCACAGAGATGCTGCACCTCAGTGATTTACAGTGTGCGTGTGTGTGTGTGTGTGTGTGTGTGAGTTTGTGTGTGTTATATACTCTTTCATCGCACAGTCAGGTGACCGCTGTGCAGCAGTGTGATCAATAACAGCTGATGTACAGGATGATCTGTCATCATTAACCAGAGTGTTTATGAGGAATAACAAACTGAATTGGCATTAATGTAGACATTATTGCCCATGTATAAAGTGTTATTAACAATCTCTCTAAAACAAACGCACCTGACTTTTTCACATGCAGTGAAATATAATACCGAGCAGACGATAATAGCCCCAAAATGTAGATGCGCTTTATTCATTTGAATATCTAGTATTCTATTCTATTCTATTCACTTGAATATCTGATATCTAGCTCTAGTTTAGATTTCCTCCCTGAGAGTCATAGAAAAGTGTAGATTATATACACAAAAAAAAGCATTTGAGATTCAAGAAAATGATTTAAATAAATGAACAGAAACTGCTTCCAGATGATAAACGCTTGGGATCAAAACAAGACTGTATCTCATTAGATGTCTTTATGTCTCTCTTAATCTCTGATAAATATCGCTCTATGTCTCTCTTACTCTCTGACAGTATCGCTTTATGTCTCACTTAATCTCTGACAGTATCGCTTTATGTCTCTCTTAATCTCTGACAGTATCGCTTTATGTCTCTCTTAATCTCTGACAGTATCGCTTTATGTCTCCCTTAATCTCTGACAGTATCGCATTATGTCTCACTTAATCTCTGACAGTATCGCTTTATGTCTCACTTAATCTCTGACAGTATCGCTTTATGTCTCACTTAATCTCTGACAGTATCGCTTTATGTCTCACTTAATCTCTGAGAGTATCGCTTTATGTCTCTCTTAATCTCTGACAGTATCGCTTTATGTCTCACTTAATCTCTGACAGTATCGCTTTATGTCTCTCTTAATCTCTGACAGTATTGCTTTATGTCTCACTTAATCTCTGAGAGTATCGCTTTATGTCTCTCTTAATCTCTGACAGTATCGCTTTATGTCTCACTTAATCTCTGACAGTATCGCTTTATGTCTCTCTTAATCTCTGACAGTATCGCTTTGTCTCACTTAATCTCTGACAGTATCGCTTTATGTCTCTCTTAATCTCTGACAGTATCGCTTTATGTCTCACTTAATCTCAGAGAGTATCGCTTTATGTCTCTCTTAATCTCTGACAGTATCGCTTTATGTCTCTCTTAATCTCTGACAGTATCGCTTTATGTCTCACTTAATCTCTGACAGTATCGCTTTATGTCTCACTTAATCTCTGACAGTATCGCTTTATGTCTCTCTTAATCTCTGACAGTATCGCATTATGTCTTGCTGACAATCTCTACTTCCACATGTTATGCAGAAGGGCCCAAACATCTCTGAACACTCTTCTGTATCCTGGATCATGTGGTAACTTTAGATGACTCCGAATATTTTGTTCATTTGTTTTTTATATCAATTTCACATCGGTAAAAATCAAGGCTGCTATAAATGAAGCTTCCGTTCACGTGCGTCTAACTTGAGTACATTTATCACAGAAAGCATTATAATGTCTGTCTTCACTGGTAGGAGTTTAAAACAACAATCCTGTGCTTTCAATTTCACCACCGTAAGAAGTTCTCCGTAATAAAAAGCACAAAAAAAGCACTCAAAAATCAAGCGTTTTCAGCCACAACGATCAGAAAAACAAACCTGTGTCAATTCACTCACACGTATGTGTATAGAGTTTACATCTCTATCAGGCCACTGAACCCCTTTTTACCTTCATATAAGTGACAGGTACAAACCAAACGTCGCCTTTAGGCTGAAATAAAATACTCGCAAAGTAATGCATATAAAAAAGCACACACAAAGCTGAATGTTGTGTGCCGTAGCCCTATTTGGAACTAGTTCGGTAACCCGAGCTTACATTAAAAACAAACAGTTATTTCAGTAAAAACAGAGTTTAACTGTCTGTCTGTTCATTTCCATGGAATCACTGTAATATATACACTTACAGGAAAAATGCTCAGCAAAGACGGAGCGATGAGGGAGACTGTAAGCCCTGAAAGTCAATACTGCCTCAGTCTGTATTTACACACACACACACACACACACAATGCAAATAACCTACAAACACAAACTAACATGACAAACAGATAGGAAAAGAATCATCATCATCATCATCATCATCATCATCATCATCATCATCATCATCATCATCACCAGGCCATCCCACAGAGCTGAAATTCGTTTTAATGACAATCGTTACCTGTTATTAAAATTCTAAAGTTCTATGACTACACACTTATTATATTAATAACACTATACAATAAAGTGAGGAATAAAACACTATCTTTTGCCCCTTTTCCACCAAAAAGAACCGGGTGCTGGATCAGAGCTAGTCCTGGTGCAGGTTCAAATTTGGTTCCACTGGCGAACCTTCTAAGAACCGGTTTGCCTTTCCATCGGTTAGAGAGCCGTCACAGAGCCGAGTCTGACGTCACTGTATACGTGTCACGTGTCCCAGCAACGTTAGCGCAGCAGCGGCAAACACAAACACATCAACAACAATGGTGGATGTTGCTTTACTGTTAATTCTCATGGCTTTGTGAACATACATTAGCATCCAAACGCGGTGAATCCAACGTGTACGTGCAGCTCCATGTAATCTGTATAAACGGAGGTTGTTATCGAGAAAGTACATAACGTTATTTTATCATTAACACAGAAAAACGTTAGCCTTAGCATGTAGCTACTTACTATAATGTGTGCTTAAAGTAAAAAAGTATTAAACATTAGTAAACTTAAGCTACATTATCAAATGCGCTAACAGTAGCCCCGCCCACAGCCCCGCCCACAGCCCCTGACACAAGCGGTTCTTAAGTGTAGACCAGCAACGTTTTGGTGCTACCTAAGAACCACTTTTCCTGGTTCAGAGACGGTGCTTTGGCTGTCGAAACAGAAAGAACTGGTTCTAAATTAGGCTCTGGCTCCGAACCAGCACTCAAACTGCCTCGGTGGAAAAGGGGCATTTGAGTTCTGCTGTAACAAAATAAGCAACCATGCGGCGGTGTGACTTGATGTCCGACTCAAACCCGAGTTCCTGTTACAACCGCGGTGTATATAATCTCGACCTGTAATTTAGGTTCTCTCGCTCCATTCGTCAAGCCATATGTGAAAAAACCTGGGTGTTCTCTTGGATTCTGAATTCTGTCTTAGCAAATAAATTAGCTTTGTTGTCAAGAACGGTTACTGCATGTTAAGAATCATTTCCAGACTGATTCTGAATTTCAAGCACTTAGAAATTGTCAGTAACGAAGCCGCAAGGCTGTCAACTGGTACAAAAAAAAAACCCACGATCGTATCACCCCGTTTTTGGCCTCTCTTTACTGGCTCCCAGTTCATTTTAGAATACAGTTCAAGATTCTTTTAATTGTTTTTAATGCACTAATGGGACAGGCACGTTTTTTTACATTACAGACCTAATTCGTTCATACTCCTTATTCGCACCTACGTCCCTTAGGTCTTCTAAACGGGCTAAAAACATATTTTTATTCGTTGGACTTTCCCAGCCTCTTAATCTGGCACTATTGTTCATTGCTGAACTAATTATCTCCCTTTTCATTGTTCGTGTATAAGTGTATAGTTGGGTAATGTAATTTTAGTATGCGTTCTGTACAGCACTTTTTTTAAATGTGCTCTATAAATAAACTTACTATCTTGGCTTGTTCGAATTATTAAAGAAGAACATGTTATATGTATACATTTTTTCCATACAGTTGTTGTTGGATGGTATTAAATTGTTAGTTCCAGCGTTCAATCGATCGACACGTTTGTAAAATCTGTTTTGACGTGTAAAGAGTCTGATTTACAGTTCCCCCGAGTCGGGTGTTACTATGGCAACGCTAACATATTTGGAGCAGTGTGTTAATATAAATGTGTTTTTTTGGAGTAAAGACTGTCAGAGCTGTTGCCGTTTGACCAATCAGAATTGAGGATTTAACAAGTCAGTGTTGTCATATTGTGTACTGAAACGCAGCTTTGGGATGTTGATATAATTAATGTGTAAGTGTTAGACGAGCTGCTGGAGAAACGCTACTGAGTTTTATATTCAGTGCATCTCCAACCCTACTGGTATTCTGATGGCGTGAGATGGTTAAAGTGCTGAATTGATTTTCACCACTTTGGTGTTTACCGTGTGTGTGATGACGGAGCGCCGGCAAGTGTTTCACAGACATCAAAGAACAGAGATACGTTGATGAGCATGCTTAATGCAGGTGCTCACACACCACACACACACACACACACACACACACACACCAGATGACCTAAACTCTGAAACTGCTGAGCCAAACGAACTGATGAATTATTTCATAGCAGGAGACACAGAGAGAGACAGAAGCAGAGAGAGAGGAGGAGACAAAAGTGGAGAGAGAGATAGAGAGGGGGAGGGAAACAAACAGAGATAGAGACAGACCTAGAGAAAGAATGAATGAGAGAGAGAGAGAGAGAGAGAGAGAGAGAGAGAGAGAGAGAGAGAGAGAGAAAAGAGAGAGAGCGAGAGATAGAGAGAGAGAGAGAGAGAGAGAGAGAGAGAGAGAGAGAAAAGAGAGAGAGAGCGAGAGATAGAGAGAGAGAGAGAGAGAGAGAGAGAGAGAGAAGAGAGAGAGGGGGAGGGAAACAAATAGAGATAGAGACAGACCTAGAGAAAGAATGAATGAGAGAGAGAGAGAGAGAGAGAGAGAGAGAGAGAGAGAGAGAAAAGAGAGAGAGCGAGAGATAGAGAGAGAGAGAGAGAGAGAGAGAGAGAGAGAGAGAAAAGAGAGAGAGAGCGAGAGATAGAGAGAGAGAGAGAGAGAGAGAGAGAGAGAGAGAGAGAGAAGAGAGAGAGGGGGAGGGAAACAAATAGAGATAGAGACAGACCTAGAGAAAGAATGAATGAGAGAGAGAGAGAGAGAGAGAGAAGAGAGAGAGAGAGAAAAGAGAGCAAGAGAGAGAGAGAGAGAGAGAGAGAGAGAGAGAGAGAGAGAGAAAGAGAAAGAAAAAGAGAGAGAGAAAGAAAGAGAGAGAGAGAGAGAGAGAGAGAGAGAGAGAGAGAGAGTGAGTGAGTAGTTTTTACCTCTATTTAGAGAGAGAGAGAAATGGAGAGAAAGAAGAGAGAACTTGTGAATTGCAATCAGCAAGAAATATGACCCTGTGAATCCCACACACAGACACACACACTCTCTCCTCTGTAATTTTAGCCGTGTGTGTTTCCATTGACTTGTGTATTTCTGTAGCTGAACACTGCTCCACCTACACCCTGCTCTAATCTCTACACCCTCCCCAAATTCAGACCTTTCCAGTTTCTACATCAAAGTTACAGAGTTTTATGTAGAACTTTCTGAAAACAAAAAAGCAGCTAAATACCAATCCAATCATATCAGTTTAAAATCGAATCATTTCAGCTAATATCTAATCGTCGGTCTAGCATCCAATCATGTCGGAAGTCATCATTCATGACTTCACGTTCTCTGGGTGTCTCGGGATGGAGAAAGGACTGCAGTGTTGAACCTGAACACCAGCACCTCGGCTACCTCTACCTCACTAAACAAAACTGAAGTAAGTAAAGACTCGTCTAAAATGAAGTGGCGGATTTCCCCACTGTAGAAAGAATTAACTCTGTCCCATTTGAGGAAGTCAAACTCGATGCCAAACGCCGTTGATTTGGACGCCATTGCCTCCAGGTCTAGTGTTTCTTAACAATTTGTACGCTTCAAAACAGCCTTAAAATGAGAGAGACAGAAGCAGAGAGCTGGAAATGGACAGACGTAGAGATTGATTAAACTAGAATATACTTCACAAAGCTACTGAGGAAAATGTGTCGGATATTTTGACCTTGCTGTGACCTTGACCCTGTTTGGATCAAATCCAAAGTCAAAGTAGTTTATTTGCCACGTCATCGTGTTGAACGTACATTTACATCCGCTACTGCAGAGAGATTTACAAACAGTCTCCCAGAATTATCATCCATGATTGGATCGCCATCTGACCCCACAGAACTTAATCAGGTGACTGGAGATTTAGAGTCAGTGTCTCGCTACACCCTAAATATTGTAGCTCGTAATATTGTAGAAAGTAATTAGAGAGAAAAAACTTGCACTCTGCTACAACGACAACACACGAACTTTAAAACAATCAGCTAGGAAATTAGAGAGTAAATAGCGTCAAACTAAATGATCAGTATTTCGATTAGCATGGAAGGAAAGCCTTTATAGCTACAAAAAATATCTTAGGGGCTTTTTAGACCAGGTCACTTCATGCGTTTTCTGTGATCAGATAGCTATCCGATGGTAAAAAGACCAGGTCTAAATGCCCTCCGAAACGTTTTGGAGACGGATATAAATCCGATGGTTCAAACCACTTCAGGAGGTGGTCTGGGACGCATTTCAGATAGCTATCGGATCAGAGAAAACACATGAAGTGACCAGGTGTAAAAAGGCCCTTAGTGCTGCTAGATCAGTGTATTTCTCCAGCCTTATTGAAGATAACAAAAAGACACATCACAGCAAAGAGACAGCGCTGGTTAAAGTTGTAAATGACCTGTTACAGGCATCTGATCAGGGTTGTGTCTTTGCTAGTATTATTTGATCTTAGTGCAACTTTTGATACCACTGACCATGCTATTCTACTTGATAGGCTAGAACATGTTGTTAGTGTTAAAGAGACAGCCCTCTCCTAGATCGGGTCTTATTTTATATATTGATATCAGTTCGTAGATCTAAATGGTGACCATCAATCTAATGTACTGTTCGGTGTTCCGCAAGGTTCTGTTTTAAGCCCATTGCTTTTCTCCTTATATATGCTATCCCCTTGGTACAATTATTCATAAACATGGTATTGACTTTCACTGTTATGCTGATGACATGCAGCTATGTGTTTCAGCTATGTCAGGTGTGAGTCACCAGCTTAATAAGATTGAAGATTATGTGAAGGACATTAGACAGTGGATGCTCATAACGTCCTCCTGCTTAACTCTGACAAGACAGATGTGCTTTTACCAGGTCCACAGGCAGCCAGAAGTAAGCTTTCTGATTACAGAGTAACGCTGGATGGCCTTTTTATTACATAGTGTGCAGCAGTAAAAGACCTTGGTATGATTATTGATACCCGTCTCTCATTTGAAGCTCACATAAATAATATCACAAGGGTAGCCTTCTTTCATCTCAGAAATATTGCTAAGATAAGAAATATGATGTCATTACATGATGCAGAAACACTAGTTCATGAATTTGTTACCTCTAGGTTGGTTTATTGTAATGCTTTACTGTCTGGATGTTCAGGTAGGAGCATAAACAAGCTCCAGTTCATTAAGAACGCAGAAGCTAGTGTCCTAACTAGAACCAGAAGATATGAACATATCACCCCTATCTTATCCTCATTGCATTGGCTCCCACTCAAGTTTCGCATTGATTATAAAATACTATTATTAACCTATAAAACACTTAATGGTCTCGTGCCACAGTACCTGAGAGATCTTTTTTTTTTTTATGATCCGTCACGCCTACTTCGATCAAAAGGTGCAGCCTATTTGGTAGTGCGTCAAGTGCGTCAACAGCAGGGGGCAGAGCTTTTTCTCACAAAGCTCCACAGTTATGGAAGAGCCTTCCAATTAGTGTTCGAGGCTCGG
This sequence comes from Tachysurus vachellii, assembly GCF_030014155.1. NCBI lineage: Eukaryota > Metazoa > Chordata > Actinopteri > Siluriformes > Bagridae > Tachysurus > Tachysurus vachellii. The sequence continues at coordinate 24,521,614 of NC_083467.1, forward strand.
ACACAGTCTCAGTGCTAGTCTAGGCTAAAAACACATTTGTTTAGTCTAGATTTTTATAAATATTTTATGATTTTTTTCTCAGGTAAAGGAGCAGATCTGGAGGGTTCATGGGCATAGAGTGTTTGGTGAACTGGGATGGGATGCACTTATTTCCAGGGATTTCAGAACACCGTAACAGGTATTGCGTCATCGGGCAGGCGTGGCCTATTTGATAATCTAACCCTAACCCTAACCATAACCGTAGTTTTTGGTTGTTTATTTGTTTTCAAAAATAGCTTAACTGTAAAATAATAAAGCAAAATAGATATAAAATATAAAATCTACCTGTATGACTGTTTTGTCCTTCAATATCCATCGTAGTTATACTCTTTTTGAAAGAGGGCATTTTTCCAAGACCTCCAGAAACATGCCCACTTTACGCTGTGGTAACGAAACCCCTGGAATTTAGCGAATGCCGAACTGGGATGTCTGGATTCTGTCGGCTTACCACCCTCGCAGGTCGCTCAGGTTTGGAGACGGTGGAGTGTTGGGACACTTTTTTACATCCCTCATGTCTGTCACAGCTTCTGTCTCTTGGAATTGTTAAAAGCGCTATACAAATAAATTGAATTGAATTAAAAATTTGCTGAGATTCTTAAACAGACGGGTGGATGCATGGATGGACAACCTAAAAACATAATGTCTTCACCACTCCATATTACAGGCATAGAAAGTACACGCGATTGAACACTACTTTACTTTGCAATGTTTCTGCTTTCGCTCAGTACATCTCTCGGCCAGATACCTCCGATTATATTTCAGTAATGTGTCAAAAAAAAAAAAAAGTAACTATATTTTAACTCCAGATGTTAAATCAGATGTTGAGATCATGATCTATTTCATATGCAAAACACTGTGTGAGGCAATTTATTATGCAATATCAAAAATTCATTCTTCATTCTTCTAAATTTTACTAGCTTTCATTAAATAAAATGTATCTATATAATGTACTGTATTCAGAAAGAGAACCTTTTCAGGTTCATGACACATTCAAATTAAGTTATTAAAATGAGAGGACAAATGCAAATTAAGACACTTTTTCTGTGCATTGTGTGGCTTTTTCTTAGCAGGTGTGAATGATTTGAAGCAAAAGATAAAGAGCCGAAGATTAAAAGCACAACAGTGGCTAATCCCTACTAGAGTACTACACAATATCACAGTATAGTACAAAACACTACACAGTACTATGCTATACTAAACTATACTACATAACACTACACTACACTACAGGTCCATACAGAATACTATGATACTGTACACCATAGTACAGAACACTAAAGTATACTACAAATAATTACACAATACTACACTATACAACAGGAAATTATACAATACTATGCTATGCTATAGAATACTGCACTATACTACAAAATACTACATTATACTACAGGTAATACACAATACGTAGTGTGTAATACACAGGTAAGTACACAATGGTACGCTATACTACACTATGCCACTGTATACTAGAATTCTTAATCAGAGTGCGTAAACTTAAGTGTCTGTCTATCTCTCACAGAACAACCTGCAAAAACCCAACCAGTCTGACTTTAAAGCAGCACATTCCACAGAGATGCCCTTTTGGCTGTCTCTGAGAAACTGCATGCAGCTGGATCAGCCATGCTGTCATCTGTCCTCATCCTCCTAAACCTTTCGGCGGCATTTGATACGGTCAACCACAATACTCTCTTCTTCACTCTCAGGAGTCTTGGAGTTGGAAAAGTTTGCTTCCTACCTGGAAGGTTGCTGGAGGGGAGTGACATCTGCTCTACAGACTCTCCACTGGTGTCCCACAAGGCTCAGTACACGGTCCTCTACTTTTCTCCCTGTATACTCACTCTCTTGGTGAAGTGATTTTCCCACAAGGGTTCTCTTACCACTGCAATGCCAATGACACTCAACTTATATTCCACTTCCCTCCCTCAGATACCACGGCTCCTGCTCGAATCTCAGAATGTCTGTCAGACATATCATCGCGGATGACGGCTCATCAGTTGAAACTCAATCCCGGGAAAACTGAACTGCTGATCATCTAAGGTGATTCATCCCCAGGTCAGGATCTTGTAATATCCCTTCAAAACAATCTGATCTCCCCTTCAGTCAAAGCTCGCAAACCATGGACATCTAGATCAACTGTACTTTTCCTCGCATGTTGCTAATGTGACACACTCATGTCGTTTGCTTCTCTACAACATCAGAAGGATACTGCCATATTTGTCCACACAGGCTACCCACGTACTTGCTCAGTCGCTTGTCATTGCGGGACTGGACTACTGCACCTCACTGCCGGCAGGTCTACTTATGAACGCGATTCATTATCAGCAAATGATCTAAAATGCAGCTGCACGACTTATTTTCAACCTGCCTAAGTTCTTACACAACACTCCACTGCTGTTCTCACGCCACTGGTTCCAGTAGCTTCACGCATTAGATTCAAAACACTGATGCTGGCCTACAAAGCCAAAAATGGACCAACTCCCTCTTACCTCAAAGCTCTTATCACTCCTCGCACTGCACCTTGCTCCCTCAGAGCTACCAACACTGCTCGACTGGCCCCACTATCTCTCAGTGTAAGAGGTACATGTAAGTATACACCAAGACTCTTTTCTGCTCTGGCACTGAGGTGGTGAAATGAACTTCCCCTAGGGGTCCAGACAGCTAAGTCACTGGCTATCTTCAAACGACGGGTGAAGACCTACCTCTTCCTGAAACACTTGGACTAGCACTTTTCCCTGTTTGTTGTATGTGTATATTTATAAAAATGAATAAATGAATAAATAAAATAAATTAATAAAAAAAAAATCTTGAACGGTTTTAGGTTGATGGTCTCCTAAATCTGTTATCTAGTGAACTTGTGTTAATGTATTTATATAAATACTACACTATACTACAGGTAATTACACAATACTATGCTACACTACATAATACTACACCATACAACAAAATACTACACTGTACTACAAAAAAAACTACACCGTACTACAGGAAATTCCACAATACTTTTCAATAGTATGTTACACTTCACAATACTACTGTATACTACAAAATACTATACTACAGGACAGTACACAATACTACAATGCTACACTATACTAAAAAACTGAACTGTCCTATAGGAAATTACAGAATACTATACAATACTATGCTACACTACACTATACTACAGGTAATAGCACAATACAATGCTACACTGTACTACAGAATACTAAACTATATTGCAGGCAAGTACACAATAGTACACAATACTGCAAAAAAAAACTACACTATACTACAGGTAATTACACAATACTATGCTACACTATACGATACTACAGAATACTACAACAGTACAGTGGCTATTTACTGCTTCTCTCTTTCTACCCATCCCGAGGCATCCAGAAATTGTACCAGCTCCGATCGTCTTCCGTGCGATGAAGATTTTGTATCTCCACCGAGATGAGGCTGACTCTGTGAGAATCCCGAAGGCATCTAGAGATCTACCAGCTCCAGTTAGACTCTGTGATACTAAAGAGGAGATACCAACTGCATGTGATCTTTTGCATCATTACAACATTTATCAGACTGTATATTTATAATCCCACCCTCCAGTGTCACCCATATGAGGATGAGGTTCCCCTTTGAGTCTGGTTCCTCTCGAGGTTTCTTCCTTTACCATCTAAGGGAATTTTTTCCTCACCACAGTCACCTCAGTCACCTCAGACTTGTTCATTGGGGATAAATACATACACATTTATATATATATATATATCTAATATTAAGCTTGAATTTTGTATTCTATTAATCTTTATATTATTCTTTATAATAACCTTTTGTTCTATGTTTAAGTTCTGTAAAGCTGCTTTGAGACAATGAAAATTGTAAAGCGCTATACAAATAAACTTGAGTAAAAAATACAGCACACATCTCCTTTGTTTACTGTATTTACCACTTAATGTCCTCAATACGGAGGAAAAATCTCTTAAATTGGCATACGTTATATTTAACGTTGAATAACATTTAATGAAACGTTTCTAGGAGACATTTTCATCAGCTCACACTGAGTCATGCTTTATTAAATTTCCTGCAGAAATGTGGAAGCGAGTTCACGAGAATGAGATCAGCTATCAGAAGTGTTTTTACCAGCTAATATAATCTCCACTGATATGAATGCATGTGTGCACGAGTGTGTGTGTGTGTGTGTGTGTGTGTGTGTGTGTGGAAAGGCACCATGCTTTTAGAACAAAAGGGTGCAATAAGAAGTGTAACCTATATTAACATACATAATTGATAGGTAGTGTGTGTGTGTGTGTGTGTGTGTGTGTGTGTGTGTGTGTGTGTGTGTGTGAGAGAGAGAGTGTGTGCATTTGTGTGTCTGTGTTTTTGTGTGTGTGTGTGCGTGTGTGTTAAGGGCCTGTCATCTCTTAGTGTTACAAAAACCATTAAAATGGTTATGGGTTTAAATGAATAAAAACTAACAGAGTGAATGCTGAACTTTACACAAGCCCTTTCACACTTTCTCAGATACACCACTATGGGTTAGGGCATAAAAGTCAACATTACTGATACCAGAGACGTAGAATTATGTAAGCATAAATGGCTAGATAAGCCTCTATATCCTGCTCACTGTATTAAAAAGATCTATTGTGTAGATCTCCAAATCTGCTGTGCTTACATGACTAAACTGGGTGAAAAAGCTAAACATAACTGGCGACTTTATGCAGATGCTATAATCCATATCTAGATTCAGGAGGTTTATTGTCATATGCACAGTGAAAACAGAGTGGTTTAGACCATACAACGAATTGTATGCTTACTTTGCTAGTCTTCCTTACACAAAATAATATAATAGAAAAACATGAACATATTGGAGAGGGCACGGTGGCTTAGTGGTTAGCACGTTCGCCTCACACCTCCAGGGTTGGGGGTTCGATTCCCGCCTCCGCCTTGTGTGTGTGGAGTTTGCATGTTCTCTCCGTACCTCGGGGGTTTCCTTCGGGTACTCCGGTTTCCTCCCCGGTCCAAAGACATGCATGGTAGGTTGATTGGCATCTCTGGAAAATTGTCCGTAGTGTGTGAGTGTGTGAGTGCGTGAGTGAATGAGAGTGTGTGTGTGTGCCCTGTGATGGGTTGGCACTCCGTCCAGGGTGTATCCTGCCTTGATGCCAGATGATGCCTGAGATAGGCACAGGCTCCCCGTGACCCGAGGTAGTTCGGATAAGCGGTAGAAGATGAGTGAGTGAGTGAGTGAGTGAACATATTGGGGAGGTTTGCAAGAAAAAAGCCACTCCTCAAGAAAGGCCACATGCGGTCACGACTAGGATTTGCCAAATGTACCTGAAAGATTCTGAGGCCAAGTGGAAAAGAGTGTTATAATCAGATGAGACTAAAATCTAACTATATGGCCTCAGATCCAAACGGTATGTCTGGAGTAAAGCCAATGCAGCTCACCATCCAAATAAACCATTCCTAAAGTAAAGCATGAAGGTGGTTATATCCGGTTTCTTTGCTGTAGGGACTGGAGCACTTGGCAGGATCGAAGGAAAAATGGATTGAGCGAAATACCTTCAAATTCTTTAAGAAAACCTGCTGCCATCTGCCAGAACGTTTACCCTCCTACATGACAATGACCCAAAGAACACAGCAAAATTGACCACACACTGGTTGAAGGAGAAAATGTCCTTGCATGACCTAGTCAGAGTCCAGACTTAAACCCCATTTAAAATCTGTTAAACGACCTGAAGACTGCATTCGGCCGACGGTCACCATCAAATTGAACTCAACTTAAGCAGCTCTGAAAAGAAGAGTAGTCAAATATCGCAAAGTCTAAATGTGCACGGTTGGTAGACTTAAGGCTGTGTCAAAATGCGATTATTTAGATTTTTGTGATTCTTGTAATTCTTTTCTATACCTAATGTACAATCCAAACCAAAGCATTGGAAATATCTCCAATCAAAACCTTTACACATCATGACAGAAATAAATCTCCTGATCCAACAGCTGTCAAAGGTTAATAAGAGCTGAGAATGACGGAAAAAAAAAAAAAAAAAAAAAACACACTTTCTATAATGGTGAATTATTTTTTTTTTTAAACAATTTCTGCAAACATATTTCACTGAGGAATATAACAAAGTAATGATGAAAAAAAAAATCATACAAAACATTTAGGAAGACGCCCTGAAGGGTTTTGGCCACGATATCTTCCTGCTGAGACTGAAGAGGCGTTCTAAAAGAAGAATATAAATTTCTGGACGTTCTGGATCCATTTATATAATAAGCTTTCACCCAGAAAGTTTAAGCAGAACTCAGTGAACTCATAAAACACAATGTTTAGATGTGCCCAAAGATTCTGTTGCTAATTTATTGGTGTCTGCTGTATTTCCATTATTAATACATGTCGTCTACAGCACATATGTAACAGCAGGACACAGCTAGCATGGTGTTACAATGAATTTTGAACCAAAAAAAAATAGTAATCGGAATGTCATTATGATTCATTGCTTATACAGAAGAATGTGCAAGCTGCACATGCTAAAATGTTCCTTTAAATATTTTCATTGTCTGGTGTAGGCAACAACCATAACAGCTTTGCTTAGCATACACTATTCTACATCACATGCTGCAACTTGTGAAAAGGAAAGTTAACTTGCTGTTGACAAGTCTACGGATTCAGATACAGATACAGGTAACGGAAGGAGAAATTCTGGCCTTACGATTCTGGAGCATCTTTGTCAGGGCTCATCAATGTAGGAGGTATGGTTTGATATGCAAGTGTGTAAATCCACCAATCCGAAAAAGAAAAGTGTTCGGAGGTTCGAAGTGTATGTAAATTTGTGCACCATGGGATCCTACCAAGCAGGAATATAATGATTATAAATGGGCTGAGAATTGAGCCTTGTGGGACACCCAGGGAGAGGCAGTATAAACCTAGCAGTAGAGTCAACTTCTCCTAAGATATGTTATCTGAACCAAAATATTTTACAGTGAGACCAGACCATTTTTCATGTTGATGCAGCTGTGTGTCATGGCACACTATGTCAAAAGCAGCAAAAAAAACAGTAAATAAATAAAATATCAGAAATAAAAGCATGGTGAGCCTCAGTTTGCTGTGTCAACAAGACATTTATCACCTTGAACTGAGAGGTTCCATGTGCACTGTGGTTTGCCTTAAACCCAGACTGAATCTCTTCCTTTAGGATAATAGAGGCAATGTGTTCTCCAAGCAGCACTAAAACCACAAAACCTCCACAGTTTACCAAGGAGGAGTAAGTTAAACATGGGACTGTCATTTCTTGAGGTTCACAGGGCCCAGGCTTTTTGAGAAATGTGGTGATTGGGGTCAGTTCCAAGTTAGGGGAAATAGAAACAGAACTTGGTGAAGTAATAATAAAATAAAATAAAATAAAATAAAATAAAATAAAATAAAATAATAAATAACAATAAGGGATGAGGTACCTCAACAGTTAAAGGTGTTAAGACTTCTGATGTGAAGGTAAGTTCAAATATTCGCCAAGCTGCCACTGTTGGGCCTTTGAGCAAGTCCCTTAAACCTCAAGGCTTGTTTGGCTTGAGCTTATTAATCCAAAGTGTTGTAGTATATCCAAACTTCAATGAAAATGTGGTCCTTGGCACTGCAGAATTCTAACTCAAGATCACCTGACAACAGTTCACAGTTACCCCACTTTGAAACCCTTGAATAATGACTGCTGAATTATTTAGAGCGGAGCTCAAATGGAGCTAGAGAGGAGGTTGTAAGCAGTCAGTAACACTATATTAATAATAAAAAAAAAGCATTTCCTGGACCATCACTCCTCCTTGTAGTATAAGGTATGGACTTTGTATGCGAGCTCATGCCTGTAAGCTCAGAAGAATCCCAAGGGGAAAGGTGAGAGAACATCACAGCTCACAATCTGAGAGGGTGAAACCTGATTTAGTGTAGCTGAAAAGTCTTATTGTAGTGGCAGACCAGGGACTTGTGGGGTTTGATGGTAAACCCTCAGGGATGGAGAAAGTAATAACCCTAACCCAAGCAGTGGTCATTATTACCTACGAAATGGTAAAGGTTTAGAAGATGTCTTAAAGCAATGAGCTCTCTGTGTATGACAGACATTCAAAAGCAAAAATAATATACAGATTATAATGTGCCCAAGGAGCGAACCCTGGAGTGTCTCCTTTTGGTGTATGTGTAAGGATTTGGTGCAAGGACTTGATAAGTGTTAAAGCAGGCACTGGAAGATATTTTAAAATCCAAAGTAAATGCACAATTCAGCACAGTCCTCTTTTTTTAGGGATGTCATGATGTAACGTATACAGTGAGATCTTCCCCAAGTAACACACATAGTTTGAAGAAAAAGTTCAACCAGAAAAGTTCAGCAGTGGTACAGCAGGAACCCAGAATACAGTAGAAGCGCAGGACGTATAGGGTTATATTGCAGAGCCAAACTCACGTCCCAGCTATTTGACACAGTAATAAAACCTGACTTGTCCATTTAGAAACAAAGCATAAACTAACAATCGCGTGTCATCAACAATCAAAAGAAGACGGATATATAAAATTCTACAGGAGCCAGAAAGTGGATAAAAAATAAAATTACTATTGTTGACCTTTGCTGCAAAATATTCTGCTGAAATTATTAGAATTTGGCTTTTACACACAATCCGTAAGAGAAGCCTTTGAAAGACAAGGATATTGTCAGCAGTAAAAATGGACATTCACACTAAACAGGCAGTTTTCAAGCTGCTTTCCCTTTGTGTGTGTGTGTGTGTGTGTGTGTGTGTGTGTGTGTGTGTGTGTGTGTGTGTGTGTGTCAGAAAGAGACCAACAGCTGGCTTAAGCGCTCACTCCCCTTTGTTCAAGATATGTAATGAGAGTCTGTCGAGCCTCGCTTTTGTCCCTACGGCAACGCTCTCTCTCGCTACACACACACACACACACGTACATATTTATATAAATATATATATGCACACACAAGTATACAACCATTTGAACAGTGCAGTCTGAGTGGATGTGTGTCTGACAAATAGGTGTAGAAAAAGTAGAAAAATACATAGAATCATAAAAACACTACAGCTGCTGTCACCTACTGCCGGAGGAATCTTTTCATTCATTTCAGGCTTTGATTCACACAAACAGACCAAATTTTCTTAAAGCATACATTTAGACATTTCTTTATTTATACAGCTCTTCCGAGCCGACTTTCTCAGCTTTCTCGGATTTCTTACAGAGTGTCAGGGAGAATATATGGAATTTGTGGCATTTGGTTTCCAAAGCCAAGAGAAAAATCAAAAAGCCATGCAATCAAAAATAATATGTATGATGAGCCGCGGTGGAGTCCAGGTATATAGAGCAGGGATGAATGGGTATAGTGAGGATATGGTGGTGTATAGTGACATGATAGTGGTCTATTGAGAGGTCACTGAAATGTGAAGAGAGATTATTTGGTGCATTAGGATGTTATGTAGATGTTTAACAACATTATGGAAATGTAGAGCAAGGTTATGGATCTGTATTTTGCGAATAGGAATAGGAAGGTGTATAACGTGGTATGGAGGTGATTAGTGAGGTACGGAGAAAGGTTATGGAGGTGTCTAGTGAGATATGGAGGTGTTCAGTGTGGTATAGAGGTTTATAATGAGTTATGGAGATGTTCAGGGATGTATGGAGAATGATTATGGAGGTGTATGGTGAGGTTATGAAGTTGTATAATGAGGTATGAAAAACAGTTATGGGGATGTATTATGAGATTGTGGTGGTGTATAGTTAGGCTATTGAAGTGTATAGTGAGGCTATGGAGGTGAAGTGGGAGGTTATGGAGGTGTATATTGAGGTTTTTGGAGAAAGGTTATGGGGTGTATAATGAGTTTATGGAGGTGTATAGTGAGGTATGGAGAAAGCATTTTGAAAGTATAGTGAGGTGTTGGAGGTGTATAGTGAGGTTATGGTGGTGTATAGTGAGATTATGGTGGTGTAGAGTAAGGTATGGAGAAAGGTTATCAAATGTTATATTAAGGTTATGGGGGTATAAGGTAAGGTATGGAGAAAGGTTATGAAGTGTTGTAGTGAGGTTATGGGGATGTATAGTAAGGTATGAAGAAAGGTTATGAAGTGTTATAATGAAGTTATGGGGACGTATAGTAAGGTATGAAGAAAGGTTATGAAGTGTTATAATGAAGTTATGGGGACATATAGTAAGGTATGGAGAAAGGATATGAAGTGTTATAGTGAGGTTATGGAAGTGTATAGTAAGATATGGAGAAAGGTTATGAAGTGTTATAGTGAGGTTATGGAAGTGTATAGTAAGATATGGAGAAAGGTTATGAAGTGTTATAGTGAGGTTATGGAAGTGTATAGTAACATATGGAGAAAGGTTATGAAGTGTTATAGTGAGGTTATGGAAGTGTATAGTAAGATATGGAGAAAGGTTATGAAGTGTTATAGTGAGGTTATGGGGATGTATAGTAAGGTATGAAGAAAGGTTATGAAGTGTTATAATGAAGTTATGGGGACGTATAGTAAGGTATGAAGAAAGGTTATGAAGTGTTATAATGAAGTTATGGGGACATATAGTAAGGTATGGAGAAAGGATATGAAGTGTTATAGTGAGGTTATGGAAGTGTATAGTAAGATATGGAGAAAGGTTATGAAGTGTTATAGTGAGGTTATGGAAGTGTATAGTAAGATATGGAGAAAGGTTATGAAGTGTTATAGTGAGGTTATGGGGGTGTATAGTAAGATATGGAGAAAGGTTATGAAGTGTTATAGTGAGGTTATGGAAGTGTATAGTAAGATATGGAGAAAGGTTATGAAGTGTTATAGTGAGGTTATGGGGGTGTATAGTAAGATATGGAGAAAGGTTATGAAGTGTTATAGTGAGGTTATGGGGGTGTATAGTAAGATATGGAGAAAGGTTATGAAGTGTTATAGTGAGGTTATGGAAGTGTATAGTAAGATATGGAGAAAGGTTATGAAGTGTTATAGTGAGGTTATGGGGATGTATAGTAAGGTATGAAGAAAGGTTATGAAGTGTTATAATGAAGTTATGGGGACGTATAGTAAGGTATGAAGAAAGGTTATGAAGTGTTATAATGAAGTTATGGGGACATATAGTAAGATATGGAGAAAGGTTATGTAGTGTTATAGTGAAGTTGGGGTATCAGATTGCACAGAGAATGGATCAGAGTGTATAAGGGGATGTATATGATAAAGAATAAGGGAATGTGTATATATTTAAAGAGATGTATATTAACAGAGACGCAGCACAGTCTGTTGTCATTTAGAGAACTAATGCTCAGAATAACAGTCTGATCAAAGGCACTATGCAGCAAATCAGTAATAAACAAGTTTAACGACTGTGAAGTAAGCGCTGATGTGTGTTTTACAAGCCGCGTAGTCATCCACAGAACAAACAGACATGCACGAGTGCTTTAAACACACACACACACACACACACAGCTTTCACAAATACACGTCTGCAGAAGTGACTAATAGTTTCAGCAAAAATTGTCAAATTTATACAAGAGACATAAAGAGAGAATGACTTGAGTATGTAAAGGTGCCAAACAGATGTGTGTGTGTGTGTGTGTGTGTGTGTGTGTGTGTGTGTGTGTGTGTGTGTGTGTGTGAGAAAAAGAGGTACTGGATCCATTTATCACTGTGTTAGTGTGTGGTTATCTTTCATGCAGGCCAAACGGCCATGCCATCACACCACGTTCCTGCTTCTTATCGGAGCCTTGTAAAGTGATGAGGTCAGCCGTTTTGGAACAACACGCAGGACACAGGAGAGACGCAGGAAAAGCTTATCTCACACGTGAACTTTATCAGCCACAACTGTTCCTTCCTATAGATTACCTTAGATCGATAATGAAGAGATGTACTTAGGGAATGCGAGCGGTTGCAATCGATCTCATTTTTAAATATGACTCCATGCCGTCCTCGTAAATCTGAGATCCGCGTGTTCACATCCGATCGTATCAACTCAGATCTCTACGGACATCATTATGACTCCAGCCAAGAGATTAACACACCAATGGTATAGGATGCATCGTGTATAATACGTGCTATAATTCAGACGTGTGTTAAATGCCTTATTTTCACTCTGCTGTTGCAAACCGTCATCGGTTTTATCTTCCAGTTAGATAAACATTCGCTGACGTACAAAGTTAAAAATTTGTAACTGTGGATTATGAGAACATTAAGGTAAGGATTACTTTATGAATTGAAGGAGGTGTGGCCTCTGTGTCTGTCAGTCACAGTGAAGGAGGTGTGGCCTCTATGTGTCAGTCTCAGTAAAGGAGGTGTGGCCTCTGTGTCTGTCAGTCACAGTGAAGGAGGTGTGGCCTCTTTGTGTCAGTCTCAGTGAAGGAGGTGTGGCCTCTGTGTCTGTCAGTCACAGTGAAGGAGGTGTGGCCTCTTTATGTCAGTCTCAGTGAAGGAGGTGTGGCCTCTGTGTCTGTCAGTCACAGTGAAGGAGGTGTGGCCTCTATGTGTCAGTCTCAGTAAAGGAGGTGTGGCCTCTGTGTCTGTCAGTCCCAGTGAAGGAGGTGTGGCCTCTTTGTATGTCAGTCCCAGTGAAAGAGGTGTGGCCTCATTGTATGTCAGTCCCAGTGAAGGAGGTGTGGCATCACTGTATTTCAGTCCCAGTGAAGGAGGTGTGGTCTCTTTGTATGTCAGTCCCAGTGAAGGAGGTGTGGCCTCTTTATATGTCAGTCCCAGTGAAGGAGGTGTGGCCTCTGTGTCTGTCAGTCACAGTGAAGGAGGTGTGGCCTCTGTGTCTGTCAGTCACAGTGAAAGAGGTGTGGCCTCTGTGTGTCAGTCTCAAAGAAGGAGGTGTGGCCTCTATGTGTCAGTCTCAGTGAAGGAGGTGTGGCCTCTGTGTGTCAGTCTCAGTGAAGGAGGTGTGGCCTCTGTCTCAGTGAAGGAGGTGTGGCCTCTGTGTGTCAGTCTCAGTGAAGGAGGTGTGGCCTCTGTGTGTCAGTCTCAGTGAAGGAGGTGTGTCATTTCTTACTGGTGTCTGTTAAGACTTTATACCAAAATGTAAACTACAATCAAAAGTCAATGCTCATAATACACTGTAACCATGACAACGATGATGACATTTATCGTACCCAGTCTAAACTATCGTACCCAGTCTAAACTTATTGCCCCAGTTTAGACTGGGGCAATAATTTTGTTTCACTAATCGCTATTAAAGACACAAGGGTTTATAGTCCACAAAATAAGGAAATGTTTTCATTAAAAGACAATTGCTTAATAGCAGGCTTTTGATATGGGAGGGCCAGAGAAAGTTTCTGATGCTGTTTTAAATTATGTAGACTACTCTTCTATCCCTGCATCGCCAAATGCATGTACAAACACTGTATATATAAACACACAGAGGACAAAATGCACAGATGCATCACGCATCCCATTCTTCTGCCAGAAGCCTCCCGAAACACACAGAATGCTGTTTTTGCACTAATCAGCCAACTGAGCAGCACCTGTTTCACAAATGATTAACTTATAATGCAGTTATTGAGCATAAACATAATCAAATTTTCATCTGTTTTTCTTTCATCTGAAGGCAGCGGAACATGATCAATACTGCACACACACACACACACACCCTCCCCCTCACCCCATCTATCTTTAATCACAATTGGGTTTCCGCTGCGTGTTTTGCATCGTGCTACATTCGGCCTCCTGCACTCGGCTTGAATTTTAATCAATCGCTTTAAACCTCACGTGGCGGATAAAAAGTGTGTCCCAGGAGGAAATGAGCACTAAATCATAGACTACGTTCGCATTACAGGGTTGAAGTGGCACAAATCTGCGAGCACATTTTTGCATTATTTTTTCCTGAGGAAAAAAAAATATCCTTTCACACCAAGGAGCTGAGCTGCTTGTTATCTGATACATAGCCACTACATGGTTTTAGTGGCAACATGCTTTTTACGTCGTACTTCTATGATTGCTGTAATCCTGCCCCCCCAACACACACACACACTCACACACTCACACACTCACACACACACTCACAGTCACACACACACTCACACACTCACTCACACACACTCAAACTCACACAAACACACACACACACACTCACAGTCACACACACACTCACACACTCACTCACACACTCACTCACACACTCACTCACACACACTCAAACTCACACAAACACACTCACAGTCACACACACACACTCACACACTCACACACTCAAACTCACACAAACACACTCAAACTCACACAAACACACTCAAAGTCACACACACACTCACACACTCACTCACACACTCACTCACACACTCACTCACACACACTCAAACTCACACAAACACACACACACACTCACAGTCACACACACACTCACACACTCACTCACACACTCACTCACACACTCACTCACACACTCACTCACACACTCACTCACTCACTCACTCACTCACTCACTCACTCACTCACTCACTCACTCACACACTCACACACTCACACACTCACACACTCACACACTCACACACACACACACTCACTCACACACTCACACACCTCCCAGCACAGAAGTGTCTGTAAAACTGCAGAAACAGCAAAATCTCTGCATGTGGCCTTTGTGGGGGATTTTTCACCCTGATTATAAACAGCTGCCCTCCATAACAGATCAGCTCATGCTGCTAGTTTGCTCGTTCTCTCACCGCTGCAGTGACACTCTGACTCGCAAATAAAGCACGTTCTGCGTCTGGTGAGGACACGTGCGTCAGACGACGATTTACGCTAACAAATGCTGACGCAAACGTCAAACGCGCGACATATCGACACAACGTTACCTCACAACTCTTAACGCAAAACAGGGTGGCGTTTCAGCTTCCTCTCCACGGCTGATTTATACGTCTTCCAGCGCGACGAAGTGCTGCGCGCACGCTAGGCTTGATACACGATACAGGAAATTACATGGCCACAATGTTGATATCACAGTATAGATATATTACAGCTTGTACTATATCACCAGACGTGCCATGTGTTACACCCAGCAGGAGGAGTTTCACAGGAACTATGAAGGTATTATTGGAGAAAAAATAACTGAGCACCTGCAACAGTGGGAATTTGTAGCAGTAGAAAACAGTCCCTTGTTTATCAGTAAATTTCAAATCACAGAGAAAATTGCTTTAGGAGCTAAAAATGTGAGACTTTTTTCCTCTCCTACAAACACAATAGTTTCTTTTTTTTTTTTTATTCTACAGTCGCTAACTAAGAAACTTTTTTGCATCATAAAATGTAAAGTCACGGATGAATTTGCACATGCGCCAATCAGTACGTGTATTTATTCAACGAGAGCTGCACAGTAGGATAATTTCTCCAAATTTTTTTTTCTTGGATATTTATAGCACAAGCACGAGATAACTACAATAAGCAGTGCTGCTTGTCTCTGCCGCTACGAGGCTCCGATTCGGCTCACGTATCGGTCTTCAAGCTCGTACATAACGTGAGAAAGAGAGAGAAAGAGACAAAACAAAGAAGCGCTCTGTGTAATAATAATAATAATCAGAATGCAACATGAACATCACCTTGTGGAAAGTAACCCTCACACGGTGAAGAAATCAGGAGGGTGTTCAGCAGCTCGTTTCCAAAAAGGTTCGAAACCAGAATTCTTGCTCTGACAGGATGACATGCTTTAAATGTTTTGTTTTTCCGTTTTAATTAAGTTGCCGTTTAGATCATCTACAGTGACTTTATTTATAGTGTGATAAAAAGGAAAGTAAGGAAAATGACTGATCCTGAAGGATTAAATAAGACGTTGAGCTACAGCCTTTATTAAGCCTGACAAGTCAGCTTCACATTCACATATACTACAATATCATGAGGGAAATATTCTATACTTAAATCCACTAGACAGAATGGCTTCATAGGGGCACCATAGGGGTATCATAGGAGCATTAAAAAAGCATCATAGGGACACCATAGCAGCATCAAAAGAGCATCATAGGTGCACCATAGGAGCATCATAGGGGCACCATATGGGTATAATAAGAGCATTACAAAAGCATCATAGGGGCACCATAGGGGTATCATAGGAGCATTACAAAAGCATCATAGGGACACCATAGCAGCATTAAAAGAGCATCATAGGTGCACCATAGGAGCATCATAGGGGCACCATAGGAGTATCATAGGGGCACCATATGGGTATAATAAGAGCATTACAAAAGCATCATAGGGACACCATAGCAGCATCATAGGTGCACCATAGGAGCATCATAGGGGCACCACAGGAGTATCATAGGGGCACCATAGGGGTATAATAGGAGCATTACAAAAGCATCATAGGGACACAATAGCAGCATCATAAGAGCATCAATGGAGCACCATAGGAGCATCATAGGGGAACCATAGGAGCACCATAGGGGCACCATATGGGTATAATAGGAGCATTACAAAAGCATCATAGGGACACGATAGCAGCATCATAAGAGCACCATAGGAGCATCATAGGGGCACTATAGGAGCACCATAGGGGCACCACAGGAGTATCATATGGGCACCACAGGGGTATAATAGGAGCATTACAAAAGCATCATAGAGACACCATAACAGAATCATAAGTGCATCAAAGGAGCATAATAGGGGAACCATAGGACCATCATAGGGGAACCATAGGAGCATTACAGGAGCATCATAGAGACACCATAGGAGCATCACAGGGCCGGATAGGAGCATTACAGGAGCATCACAGTTGCACCCTAGGGTTATCATAAGAGCATTATAGAAGCATCATAGGGACACCATAGAAGCATAATAAGATTATCAAAGGAGCACCAGAGAAGCATCATAGGAGAATAAAATATCAACAAAATGCATGTCTTCAATGTGTCCACCCTGTTTCAGAGGAACTAACAGCATGATTAATGAGTTGTTTTGAATCTTAGACATTACAGAACACACATCTCTACTATATTCTCCAAAAGTGAGCTGTTATGTCTCTGAGTATCTGTGTGCCACTCTTACCCATAATCCCCCGCTCTATGCCTCAATAAAGAGACACAAATACTCATTAATGCAGAAGTATAAGCCAGGGCAGAAAAAAGGTGACTATTAAAACTTCAAAATGGAGTCAATAAACAGCAGCAGTGATGGTGATCATTCCTCACAGACTGGGATTCATATAAAATACAATCCGATCTAACACAATAAATCTCACTGTTCACTTTATATCTGATCTCATGATATAAATCTTACTGTGCACTTTATATCTGATCTCACATGATATAAATCTCACCGTACACTTTATATCCGATCTCACATGATATAAATCTTACTGTTCACTTTATATCTGATCTCATGATATAAATCTCACTGTGCACTTTATATCTGATCTCACATGATATAAATCTCACCGTACACTTTATATCCGATCTCACATGATATAAATCTCACTGTACACTTTATATCTGATCTCACATGATATAAATCTCACTGTACACTTTATATCCGATCTCACATGATATAAATCTCACTGTACACTTTATATCTGATCTCACATGATATAAATCTCACTGTACACTTTATATCTGATCTCACATGATATAAATCTCACTGTACACTTTATATCTGATCTCACATGATATAAATCTCACTGTACACTTTATATCCGATCTCACATGATATAAATCTCACTGTACACTTTATATCTGATCTCACATGATATAAATCTCACTGTACACTTTATATCTGATCTATATCTGATCTCACATGATATAAATCTCACTGTTCACTTTATATCCGATCTCACATGATATAAATCATGCTGTACACTTTATATCTGATCTCACATGATATAAATCATGCTGTACACTTTGTATCTGATCTCACATGATATAGATCTCACTGTACACTTTATATCTGATCTCACATGATATAAATCATGCTGTACACTTTGTATCTGATCTCACATGATATAGATCTCACTGTACACTTTATATCCGATCTCATGATATAAATCTCACTGTACACTTTATATCCGATCTCACATGATATAAATCTCACTGTACACTTTATATCCGATCTCACATGATATAAATCTCACTGTACACTTTATATCCAATCTCACATGATATAAATCTCACTGTACACTTTATATCTGATCTCACATGATATAAATCTCACTGTGCACTTTATATCTGATCTCACATGATATAAATCTCACTGTACACTTTATATCTGATCTCACATGATATAAATCTCACTGTACACTTTATATCCGATCTCACATGATATAAATCTCACTGTACACTTTATATCCGATCTCACATGATATAAATCTCACTGTACACTTTATATCTGATCTCACATGATATAAATCTCACTGTACACTTTATATCCGATCTCACATGATATAAATCTCACTGTACACTTTATATCTGATCTCACATGATATAAATCTCACTGTACACTTTATATCTGATCTCACATGATATAAATCATGCCGTACACTTTATATCTGATCTCACATGATATAAATCTCACTGTACACTTTATATCTGATCTCACATGATATAAATCTTACTGTACACTTTATATCCGATCTCACATGATATAAATCATGCCGTACACTTTATATCTGATCTCACATGATATAAATCTCACTGTACACTTTATATCTGATCTCACATGATATAAATCTTACTGTACACTTTATATCTGATCTATCCAATCTCACACGATAAACAGTAGCTCATACTGTATGCTTTATATCTGATCTCACATCAAGTAAATCTCACTGTTCACTTTATATCTGATCTCACATGATATAAATCTCACCGTACACTTTATATCCGATCTCACATGATATAAATCTCACTGTACACTTTATATCCAATCTCACATGATATAAATCTCACTGTTCACTTTATATCCGATCTCACACGATAAACAGTAGCTTATACTGTATGCTTTATACAGTATCTGATCTCACATCAAGTAAATCTCACTGTACACTTTATATCTGATCTCACATGATATAAATCATGCTGTACACTTTATATCTGATCTCACATGATATAAATCTCACTGTTCACTTTATATCCGATCTCACATGATATAAATCATGCTGTACACTTTATATCTGATCTCACATGATATAAATCATGCTGTACACTTTGTATCTGATCTCACATGATATAGATCTCACTGTACACTTTATATCTGATCTCACATGATATAAATCATGCTGTACACTTTGTATCTGATCTCACATGATATAGATCTCACTGTACACTTTATATCCGATCTCATGATATAAATCTCACTGTACACTTTATATCCGATCTCACATGATATAAATCTCACTGTACACTTTATATCCGATCTCACATGATATAAATCTCACTGTACACTTTATATCCAATCTCACATGATATAAATCTCACTGTACACTTTATATCTGATCTCACATGATATAAATCTCACTGTGCACTTTATATCTGATCTCACATGATATAAATCTCACTGTACACTTTATATCCGATCTCACATGATATAAATCTCACTGTACACTTTATATCCGATCTCACACGATAAACAGTAGCTCACACTGTATGCTTTATATCTGATTTCACATCAAGTTAATCTTACTGTTCACTTTATATCCGATCTCACATGATATAAATCTCACCGTACACTTTATATCCAATCTTACGATATAAATCTCACTGTACACTTTATATCCGATCTCACATGATATAAATCTCACTGTACACTTTATATCCGATCTCACATGATATAAATCTCACTGTACACTTTATATCCGATCTCACATGATATAAATCTCACTGTACACTTTATATCCGATCTCACATGATATAAATCTCACTGTACACTTTATATCCGATCTCACATGATATAAATCTCACTGTACACTTTATATCCGATCTCACATGATATAAATCTCACTGTTCACTTTATATCCGATCTCACACTATAAACAATAGCTCACACTGTATGCTTTATATCTGATTTCACATCAAGTAAATCACACTGCACCCTTTTATATCCGATCTCACGTAACGTAAATCTCTCTGTAAACTTTATATCCGATCTAATGCTAAATAAATAATGCTGTAAACTTTATATCCGATCTCATGACATGGTGGAAGTGGTATCTCAGTGGTTAAGATCTTAGACTAAAGACCAAAAGGTCATGAGTACAAATCCCAGGGTGACCAAGCTGCCACTGCTGGGCCCCTGAGCAAGGCCCTTAACCCTCAATTGCTCAGCTGTATAAATAAGATCAAAGTAAGTCGATCTGTAAATGTAAATGACATATCATACTGTACACTTTATATCCGATCTCATGCCATATCAACCATGCTGTACACTTTATATCCGATCTCACAGGATAGAAATCACGCAGTACATTTAATCCGATCTCATGCTATAAAAATCAGGCTGTGTACTTTATTTATTTTCTTCCATTTCATGTGGATTGGATGTAATATTCATTTCCCACAGTGTTTATGTAAAGTACTGTATACTGAAGACTAGTGTTCTACTCTATTCTACGCTCTACACATGTACATGCATAACGGCAAAAATAAATTCAGCACCGGATTAATTAGCCGCAGCAACGCTGGCAATGTCACTCTTAATAAATTAGTACGAAGCAGCCGCACAGCTGTTTACCAGGCAAATAAAATCAGACTTAAACAGATGCTGTTCTGTTAAATTCAACACACTGCTTTAATACGTGGATCTTCTTATCCACATCCTTCTGTTTTCCTGGCTACAAGAACAGATTCCCATGATGCCCACATCTGCCTGATCTCGCTCGGCTCGACGCGCGTCTACGTTTACACATAAAACTAAACAGGATCGCTGTTTAAGATGGACGGAGGGAGTCTGAGGGCATATACTGTCCTTTTATTTTCACTTTATTCAACTGGGTGCATTAAAGAGTGTGTGTGTGTGTGTGTGTGTGTGTGTGGGAGAGAGAGAGACAGACCGGTAAAAAGAGATTGAGATAGATAGATAGATAGATAGATAGATAGATAGATAGATAGATAGATAGATAGATAGCAAGACTTGGAGAAAACAAGCGTGACAGAAAGAGAGAGAGACAGACAAAAAGAATGAGAGATGGACACAGATAGAAAGAACAAGAGACAGACAGACAGACAGGCAGACAGACAGACAGACAGACAGAGACAGACAGACAGATACATACATACATACATACATACATACATACATACATACATACATACATACATACATAGAGCAACAGACAGAAAGTGAGTCACAGAAAGAACAAGAGAGAGAAACAGAAGGGAGACAAACAGAGAAGGAGAGACAGGGACGTAAAGCAAGACAAACCAAAAAAAAAAAAGAGAAGAGAAAAATGATCTCGTTTTATCTTTCTGGAATTATTCTGTACATAGTTTCATTACATTGTCCTTTTTTTGTTTATGTACATAATTTGCACTTGTACCTTTTTTTCATTGTTTTGCCTTTTAATTTTATTTCTCCTGTTGTACTTGCTTTGGCAATACACATGTACGATAATTTGTCATGCCAATAAAACACCTAAACACTGAAACTGAAAAAGAGAGAGAGAGAGAGAGAGAGAGAGAGAGAGAGAGAGAGAGAGAGAGAGAGAGAGAGAGAGAGAGAGAGGGAGATACACAGAGCAACACAGACACAGAGAGAGAGAGAGAGAGAGAGAGAGAGAGAGAGAGAGAGAGAGAGAGAGAGAGATACACAGAGCAACACAGACACAGAGAGAGAGAGAGAGAGAGAGAGAGAGAGAGAGAGAGAGAGAGAGAGAGAGAGATACACAGAGCAACACAGACACAGAGAGAGAGAGAGAGAGAGAGAGAGAGATACACAGAGCAACACAGACACAGAGAGAGAGAGAGATACACAGAGCAACACAGAGAGAGAGAGAGAGAGAGAGAGAGAGAGAGAGAGAGAGAGAGAGATACACAGAGCAACACAGAGAGAGAGAGAGAGAGAGAGAGAGAGAGAGAGAGAGAGATACACAGAGCAACACAGACACAGAAAGAGAGAGAGAGAGAGAGAGAGAGAGAGAGATACACAGAGCAACACAGAGAGAGAGAGAGAGAGGGAGAGAGAGAGAGAGAGAGAGAGAGATACACAGAGCAACACAGACACAGAGAGAGAGAGGGAGAGAGAGAGAGAGAGAGATACACAGAGCAACACAGACACAGAGAGAGACAGGGAAAGACAGAGAGAGATATGAAGAGAGAGACACAGTCAGAGAGAAACAGAAAGAGTTTCAGTCTCGATTTCATCCTGGTGTCATTTGTGTGAGATTTGCTTCGGTGTCGTAGCCTTGGGCTTCGTTGTTGAGTAAGTTTATGAGTGTATCAGAAATTACAGGTCA